>NW_026089622.1:27177712-27353171 GCF_024586455.1 Bactrocera neohumeralis
TTTAATTCGTTCCCATCGATTTAATAGGGATAGCGACTCCACGCCTGGCTCAGAAATGGCCAGGATGGGTTCTCCTTTTAGAAAATGCCCTGGAGTTAAGGCAGTGAAATCTGAGGGGTCTTGCGATAGTACTGTGAGTGGCCGTGAATTGAGAACGGCTTCAATTCGATTTTATAACGTCGTGAACTCTTCGTAATTGAATTTATAATTTCCAACTACCTGTTTGAAATGGGATTTGAAGCTTTTTACAGCTGATTCCCATAAACCGCCCATATGAGGAGCGCTTGGGGGTATAAATTGCCAATTTATACCTTGAGGGGCGTACTTTTGTACGATGTCGGGTGACACTTGTTTTAAAAAATCCACAAATTGCTTTTCTGTGGCCCGTTGAGCTCCGATAAAGGTTTTGCCATTATCGCTCATAATTTTTGATGGGTAGCCACGTCGAGCGACGAAGCGAGCAAATGCCGCGAGAAAAGCCTTCGTTGTCAGATTACTACATAGCTCGAGATGTACTGCCTTTGTCGTGAAACATACAAAGACAGCCACATAGCCTTTCATGAGAGTGGGAGACTTTAACATGGACGCCTTTACCTGGAAAGGCCCAGCAAAATCAACACCTGTTGTGGTGAAAGGCAGAGCGAAATTGCAGCGCTCTGAAGTAGAGCGCTTGTGTATATGCAATTAGTGCGACTTTGCCTTTTGTAACTCTAGGTGCGTCACTTTGTTGCATAGGAAATCATGTGATCCTTTTACTTTGCTTTTGAGTTGCTCGATAAATTTGAACATATAAGCAACTACTCTGAGAGCTTTTGGAAACGATGAAAATCGTTCAAGGATGTCGGCATCATCCAATAATGTGTGAAAGGTGGCGATATTTCGACCGTCTGGTGCGATAATTTTGCGCATGGGGGATTGTGGCCAAGAATCAGGAGATTCTATCAACCATCGGGGGCCATTCCACCAGAGGGTGGTAGTGGCAAGGTGCAGTGGCTTGCACCCTCTTGTACCTAGATCGGCAGGATTGGCTACGTGACGCCAAGTGGCTGATCACACTAGGTCAAGTATTTGAGACGTTCGGTTAGAAATATACGTCTTCCATGCATGTAGTGGTTCTTCCAACCAGGCTAGTACAATTTCGGGACCGGACCACATATATAGTTTGCATTTTGTCATATTTAAATGCATTTGCACCATGACTACTAATTGGAAAAGTAGTAGTGCGCCATATAACTCAAGTCGTGGGAGACTTACAGTTTTCAAAGGTGCCACCTTTGCTTTTGCTACTAATAAATGGCTTGTGGACGTGGTGTCACTTTGCGTGCGCACATAGATAGTAGCGCAGTATGCCTTTTCTGAGGCGTCACAAAAGCCATGTAATTCGACTTTATGTTCGGGGGTGTAGTTTACCCATCGTGGAATTTGTATCTGAGAAATATCATTCAGATTGTTTGCGAACTGGGACCATTTTTCTAAGCGAAGGGGTTTCACTTGTTCGTCCCAATCGGTTCCATCTAGCCATAATTCTTGTATTAAGATTTTCGCTTGGATCATAATTGGCGAAAGCCATCCTGCGGGGTCGAAAAGTTTTGCCACCGAGGATAAAATCTGTCTTTTCGTTATGGCTGATAATGCGGATATGGACTCAGTCGTATATGAGAACTGGTCCGATATCGCATTCCATTGGATGCCTAGTGTTTTTGCTGTACTTTCCTTTTCGAATATAAGGAAATTAGTGTCCAACAAATTTTCGTTTGGAATATTTTTGATTATATTTGGATGATTTGCCGTAATCTTTTTTAATGGAAACCCTGCGGAATTGAGGCCTCGTATGCTTGTGGAAGAGTGTGACTTCAGACTTGATAGAATATCGTCTATATACGCTTGATTTTTCAACACTTCAGTTGCCAGAGGAAATTCTGACTTTGTGTTGTCTGCCAATTCGTGGAGTGCACTATGGTCTGAAATTCAAATTTTTTGGCATAAATCCAAAAATTATTTTTTCTTATTTCAAAAAATAGGTACGCAGTATTCATTGAGACATTTCAGTGGTTTAAAATATACAAAAAATTATTTGGATATGGCAACTCTGTTCTAAATGTGAGCTGTAAAACATGATGCTTCTGAAGCAACAACAAGCTTGTAAACAGTTCAGTAAAATATTGTAAGAAAACAGCTGTTCGTTAATAGTTAAAAAGGAAAAAAAAGAAATAAATTTATAATGGAAGTATATAAGAAACGTATCTATTTTTTAACTTAATGGAAAAAAATTTGGTTTATTGTGTTATGTCTGTATAGTGTGGAGGTTTGTTTGATAGCTTTTTTAACCGAAAATTTCGTATTAACCTGTGTTCTGTGGAGTGAAAGTTGTGTGTATTGTCCCGTTTTGTTCCAGAGTTTTATGTTCGGTGGAAGTTTGGGGTATGTTCTTTAAAATCATGTATGTAACATTGACCCGTTTTTGCAACATTTAAGTATATTTTTAATTTTCAGCAACCTTTAAATTCCAACACGAAGAAATGCTTGGAGTTTGGATAGAGGGCGATCGCAAAACTAATGTTGTTTTGGATTGGGTTTTTAAAAAAATTAATACTAATGATTTAAGTTTTAAGAAAAAAGATGAAATAAGAAAAAAAATACAAAATTTATTAGCATATGTTAGCCAAAAATATCAAAATGTAATCGTATGGTTAATAGATTTTAAGAGAAATACCCCCAGTGGGTTTCCGCAACACCTATTATTGAAATTTCTGAGAATGATTTTGAAAAACCCTGTTCTTGTAAAGCAGGACGACCAAAGGTTAGCTTCACAGATGCAAAAGATCGGCTTAAGAGGAAACCGGCAAACAATGACGATGTTGATTTTTTGATTCATGCAGCTACTCTGGCGGCAAAAAAATCAAAACAAAGTGATTTAGTATTTATTTTAAAGAAAACTGCACCTCAAGCAGAACAAAGCGAAATAAGAAAAGCTCTTACCTCCAAAAAACCCGAAGCAGTTCCACTCACTCCGGAAGAAGCTCTCGCATTTTTACTTGAAAATGATTTAAGCAAAAGACAATATATCAACATGAGGTTGTTAAATAAAGAAAGGAATTGCAATATATATCCAGGCTATGAGGAAGTAACCGGCAAGCTACTTTGCCGGCCTAAGGAGATATCTGTGTCGGAGTCTTCAGCAGAAGTATTACTGCAAAATATCTTAGACCATACCGCACAACGCACTCTTTTATTCCAAAAAGATGTTTTGCACGTCATGGCAGAAATTTCGAATGTTGTTTTAATTGCTAGCTATGGGTTTGACGGTACAAGGGGACAAAGTATGTTTAAACAAAGGTTTGAGACAAGTACACCTCAACTGGGCAGTTCTGGCAAAATTATTTGGAGGAATCGCACTACGCAATCAGTGCGGTTTTGCAGGCCATTAAAAATGCAATTGGCAAAAGAATCTACAGCTCTAATTCTATCAGAAAATAGTCAGCTAGATGTGCAAATATCTTACTTAAATCCATTTGAATATTACCTTGATAACGGAGAAAAAATTATTGTCAATTATGATTTGCATATGACTTTGATTGATGGAAAAGTACTAAATGTTAAAACAAACACCAATTCTAATCAAAAATGCCCAATATGTGGTGCTACGCCAAAACAATTCGTAACAACTAAAAATTTTAATTCTGATATTTTTAAACCCAAACTTACATCCTTAGATATGGTATTAGCCCACTACATGCATGGATTCGAGTATTTGAATTCGTTGTACACATTGCTTATAGAATCGAATAAAAAAAGTAGCAAATAAGGGAAGCTTCAGATAAAGAAGCATTCCAACTTCGTAAACAAGAAGTACAAAAGAGGTTTTGGGAAGAAATGGGCCTTCATGTAGATAAGCCTAAAGCAAATGGTAGTGGAACATCAAATGACGGCAATACTGCCAGGAAAGCATTTAACAATTTGGAACTCTTTTCTTTAATTACAAATATTGATATAGACATTTTGAATAAGTTTAGAGTTATATTAATTGCTATTTCCTGCGAGTATCCTATAGATACCACAAAGTTTGAAGATTTTTGCAAAAGAACTGTCTTCTTGTACATGGAAAAATATTTATGGTTCCAATGTTAGCAACAGTTCATAAAATATTTGTTCACGGCTCACAGATTATACAAAATTGCGTAATGCCTGTTCGTTGTTTTGGTGAAAATGCGTCAGAAGCTCGAAATAAATTATACAAGAGAGATCGCAACGCACATCCAAGAAAAAATACAAGAAAAAATAATATGACTGATGTTTTCAATAGAGCAATGGATTCTTCAGACCCCCTTCTTTCAAGCTTGTCTTTATCCGCTAGAGAAAAATTTCGGAAAAGAGAGAAGCTACCAGAAGAAGTAATACAATTGCTTACACCTTCAAGTGAGCTTCAAATTTTCAACCACTTGCCAGGGGGATCTGAATACGATTCGGATAATTCTGATTTCGATATATCGGAAGCAGACGTTGTGGAGAACGCTTTAGTTTTAGATACGGAAGACTGTGATTTCGAATGATTTGCTTGGTACATATAACTTTTTATATTATATTCAAGGGAATTTAATAATTCTGTAACTTCTCTCTCATTTCAGATATACAGTCAGTGTTATTATAAAAATAATTGTTTCAGTAAAAACATATGTATAAATATTTGGATAATAAAATTATTTGACCACTTTTGCCTATCATATGCAAATTTTTCATTTTCTTCTTCTTAATTGGCGTAGACACCGCTTACGCGATTATAGCCGAGTTAACAACAGCGCGCCAGTCGTTTCTCCTTTTCGCTACGTGGCGCCAATTGGATATTCCAAGCGTAGCCAGGTCCTTCTCCACTTGGTCCTTCCAACGGAGTGGAGGTCTTCCTCTTCCTCTGCTTCCCCCGGCGGGTACAGCGTCGAATACTTTCAGAGCTGGAGTGTTTTCGTCCATTCGGACAACATGACCTAGCCAGCGTAGCCGCTGTCTTTTAATTCGCTGAACTATGTCAATGTCGTCGTATATCTCGTACAGCTCATCGTTCCATCGAATGCGATATTCGCCGTGGCCAACGCGCAAAGGACCATAAATCTTTCGCAGAACTTTTCTCTCGAAAACTCGCAACGTCGACTCATCAGTTGTTGACATCGTCCAAGCCTCTGCACCATATAGCAGGACGGGAATTATGAGCGACTTATAGAGTTTGGCTTTTGTTCGTCGAGAGAGGACTTTACTTTTCAATTGCCTACTCAGTCCGAAGTAGCACCTGTTGGCAAGAGCAATCCTGCGTTGGATTTCCAGGCTGACATTGTTGGTGGTGTTAATACTGGTTCCTAAATAGACGAAATTATCTACAACTTCAAAGTTATGACTGTCAACAGTGACGTGAGTGCCAAGTCGCGAGTGCGACGACTGTTTGTTTGATGACAGGAGATATTTCGTCTTGCCCTCGTTCACTGCCAGACCCATTTGTTTTGCTTCCTTGTCTAGTCTGGAGAAAGCAGAACTAACGGCGCGGGTGTTAAGGCCGATGATATCAATATCATCAGCATACGCCAGCAGCTGTACACTCTTATAAAAGATGGTACCTTCTCTACTAAGTTCTGCAGCTCGAACTATTTTCTCCAGAAGCAGGTTGAAAAAGTCACACGATAGGGAATCGCCTTGTCTGAAACCTCGTTTGGTATCGAACGGCTCGGAGAGGTCCTTCCCGATTCTGACGGAGCTCTTCGTGTTGCTCAGCGTCAGTTTACACAGCCGTATTAGTTTTGCGGGGATACCAAATTCAGACATCGCGGCATAGAGGCAGCTCCTTTTCGTGCTGTCGAAAGCAGCTTTGAAATCGACAAAGAGGTGGTGTGTGTCGATTCTCCTTTCACGGGTCTTTTCCAAGATTTGGCGCATGGTGAATATCTGGTCGGTTGTTGATTTTCCAGGTCTAAAGCCACACTGATAAGGTCCAATCAGTTTGTTGACGGTGGGCTTTAATCTTTCACTCAATACGCTCGATAGAACCTTATATGCGATGTTGAGGAGGCTAATCCCACGGTAGTTGGCGCAGATTGTGGGATCTCCTTTTTTATGGATTGGGCATAGCACACTTAAATTCCAATCGTTGGGCATGCTTTCGTCCGACCATATTTTACAAAGAAGCTGATGCATGCTCCTTATCAGTTCTTCGCCGCCGTGTTTGAATAGCTCGGCCGGTAATCCATCAGCCCCAGCCGCTTTGTTGTTCTTCAGGCGGGTAATTGCTATTCGAACTTCTTCATGGTCGGGCAATGGGACGTCTGCTCCATCGTCATCGATTGGGGAATCGGGTTCGCCTTCTCCTGGCGTTGTGCATTCACTGCCATTCAGCAGGCTGGAGAAGTGTTCCCCCATAATTTAAGTATGCTCTGGGCATCGGTCACTAGATCACCTTTGGGGGTTCTACAAGAGTATGCTCCGGTCTAGAATTTTCGAGCATTACCCCTGTCGGCCAGCTTATCAAGCTCTTCATACTCACGCATTTCGGCCTCTTTCTTTTTCTGTCTGCAGATGCGTCTCGCTTCCCTCTTCAATTCTCGGTATCTATCCCATCCCGCACTTATAGTGGTCGATCGTAACGTTGCGAGGTAGGCAGCCTGTTTTCTCTCCGCTGCGGCGCGGCACTCCTCGTCGTACCAGCTGTTCTTTTGCACTTTCCGAAAACCAATGGTTTCGGTTGCAGCTGTACGTAAGGAGTTTGAAATGCCGTCCCACAGTTCCCTTATACCGAGTTGTTGACGAGTGCTCTCAGAGAGCAGGAGTGCAAGCCGAGTAGAAAATCGTTCGGCTGTCTGTTGTGATTGCAGCTTCTCGACGTCGAACCTTCCTTGTGTTTGGTGGCGCGCGTTTTTTGCTGCACAGAGGCGGGTGCGAATCTTGGCTGCAACAAGATAGTGGTCCGAGTCGATGTTAGGACCTCGGAGCGCACGCACATCTAAAACACTGGAGACGTGTCTTCCGTCTATCACAACATGATCGATCTGGTTGGTAGTTTTTCGATCCGGAGACAGCCAGGTAGCTTGATGAATTTTTTTGTGCTGGAATCTAGTACTACAGATAACCATATTTCGGGCCCCGGCGAAGTCGATCAGCCTCAACCCATTTGGGGATGTTTCCTCGTGGAGGCTGAATTTACCGACCATAGTGCCAAAGATACCTTCTTTGCCCACCCTGGCGTTAAAGTCGCCAAGCACGATTTTGACATCGTGGCGGGGGCATCTCTCATAAGTGCGTTCCAAGCACTCATAAAAGGCATCTTTGGTCACATCGTCCTTCTCATCCGTCGGAGCGTGGGCGCAGATCAGCGATATGTTGAAGAACCTCGCTTTGATGCGGATTGTGGCTAGACGTTCATTCACCGCAGTGAATGATAGTACTCGGCGACGGAGTCTCTCTCCCACCACGAATCCCACACCAAACTTGCGCTCCTTTATATGGCCACTGTAGTAAATGTCACAAGGACCTACTCGTCTTTGTCCTTGTCCCGTCCATCGCATTTCTTGGACGGCGGTGATGTCAGCCTTTATTTTCACGAGTACATCAACCAACTGGGCAGCGGCACCTTCCCAATTAAAGGACCGGACATTCCAGGTGCATGCCCTTAAATCGTAGTCCTTATATCGTTTGCCGTGGTCGTCATCAAAAGCGGGGTCTCTCATCCGAGGCTGGTTGTTACTGTTCATTGGGGTAGGCTTTTTACGTGGCGGGTCCCAAACCCAGCGCACAACCCTATGCAGGGGATGTTTCGCCTTCTCACTTTAACTCACCTTCGAACGGATGTTCTTAGGCTAACCAGAGGATACTTGGTCAAAGACCGGAAGTCGTGAGCTGCTTGAGTCATATGTAAAAGAATCGTTTCTGGCCACTCCCAAGTGAATGGCGATCAGAGAACTTTCCTCACTTGCGTGAACTTCTACACATGACCCCATCCTCCATTTTTCATTTTACGAAACCAAATTTTTACTATAGGTCCAAGGGAGGTACTCCTAGGGACTGGCCGATTTCAAATATTTTTGGTATCTTCGATGCGTATTACAAGAATAACATATTAACCAATTTTCGTGAAGATATCCCAATTTTTGGAGCTGAAATTCAAAAATTTTTACTATAGGTCCTAGGGAGGTACCCCTGGAGAATGACCGATTTCATCCATTCTTGGACTTTTTTTTAACTAAGTCATATATAACCTGTATGCGAAATTTCAATTGCCTAGTACCACTCCTTCTAATTTATGCCAAAAAATTTGAATTTCAGACCACAGTGGAGTGTTCGAATGGCTAGATATGGTGCACAGTTAACGCCAAATGTAACTGTTTTCAATTTGAAGTCGCGTAAAGGACTGGTGGGGGATCTTCGGAACATAATCCGTCGAAAATCTTGGTCGTCTTTATGTACGACTATTTGCCGATACATTTTTTCCACGTCCACATTGAATACGTATTTGAATATACGCCAATTTAATATCAGAAGCATTAAATCTGGTTGGAGTGTGGGTCCCGTAAATAGGATATCATTTAGGGAATTCGCTGAACTAGTGGTTTTCGAGGCATTAAAAACAACTCTTACTTTTGTTGTTGTTTTGTCTGGCTTCACTACTGCGTGATGTGGCAGATAGAAGAGTAGTAGTTGCCGTTGACGATTTTCTCCCCTGAGTTTACTTCCTCCATATGATCCAAATGGAGATATTCTTCTAACACACCATCATATTCAGATTTGAGTTCGCCTTTTTTAAGTAGGTTTCTTTCCATACTTAGAAACTGCTGAATTGCAGAGGTGCGAGAGTGACCTAAGGCGAGTGTGTTAGGAAATTGTTGCTTAAGTGGTAGTCGTACGACGTACCGACCATTTTCTGATCTAGTAGTTGTGGCTTTGTAAAAATCCTCACAATACTGATCTTCAGGGGTTGTGACTGATATGGGGGGGAGTTCTTCTAATTCCCAAACCTGTTTCAATTGTGAATTGAGGTACTCGTTTAAGATTTCCTCAACTTGAGTTGTCAATGTTGTGACTAGTTCCGCAACTAGTCCACTTAGGACCCATCCGAAATTGGTATTTTGCGCCAGAAGTGTATTAGTAATTTTCTCAATACCTTCGAGTATTATCTGTGGTATGAGATCGCTGCCTAATAGAAGATCTATTTGAGCGGGGGTGTTGCAGTTTGGGTCTGCTAGCTTTAGGTGTGAAACCTTTTGCCAATGCTTGCTATTTATATGATAGCTGTGTAACATATTGGTTAACTGCGGTAAGACAATAGCTTCTGCTTGTATGCGCTTATCCGCTTTGAGGGAAAAGAGGGTAATGGGGCAGATTTTATTGGAGTTTTGGACAACTCTTCCACCCATTCCCGTGATTTCAAAATTGGCCAGTTTGGTTGGCAACTGTAGCCTATTTTGTGCCCTAGACGCTATGAAAGATCGTTGTGATCCTTGGTCTATTAAGGCTCTGAGTTTAAACAGTTATCCTCTATGTTCGATGGAGTCAACTGCTGTGGGTAATAGTGCCCTACTGTGATTTTCGCTATGTAGCGTTTGAGTTTTCAACGCCTTTGAGCAGCATGGTGCTTCTTGGCAGTTTTCAGAATTCGTTGTTGCAACTAAACCTGTTGCTCTTTTTACGTTTGCGCTATTTGGGGGTGAGCTGGAAAAATTGGTTATATGTAACATATATCTTTTGTGGCAGTAAACGCAATTAAATTTGCTTTCGCAATCTTTAAGCGTATGCGCATGTGACAAACAGTTGGTACATAATTTTTTCGTTCTTACGAAATTGTTTCGATCGCTAACATTAATTTTTTTGAATTTTTCGCACAATTTTAGTTTGTGACCTCCTCTGCACAGTTCGCATGACGTTTGTTTATATTTTTCGGAAGAGAACTATTGATTTAAAAAAAAATAACTTCTATTTGAATTATTGTGGCTACTTGCTTGGGGTCTATTGAAGCTTCTATTGAGGTCGTTTTGAACGTTTTTCGTTCTGAGTAGTTTTTTATCTACCCTTTCTGCAATCTCGTATTGGGTAGTAAGAAATTCTTTCATTTGCTGCCACGTTGGGCACTTTCTTCGCGATGAGAGCGATTGCTCCCACAAAAGTAACGATTTTTCTGGTAATGCAGCTGTGCATATATTTACCAGAATGGGGTCCCAATCATCTGTGGGAATATTCTGTGTCGATAAAACCGACAAACAATTTGAAACAGTGGATTGAAGCTTTATGAACTCTTCACTTGTATCTTTCTGAATTTTTGGTAAATTCATTAATATCGTCACCTGTTTGTCGACCAATATTCTCTCGTTTTCATAACGTGCTTTTAGAGCTTCCCAAGCAAAATTACAATTTTCGTCATTGAAAGCTAACTGTTTCACTATTACGCTTGCCTGACCTTTGGTTTTGTATCTGAGGTGATACAATTTCTGCGCTTGTGATAATTTAGGATGGCTTATGTACACTGCTGTAAACATGTCCCGGAAGGACGGCCACTGTTCATAACCACCATGAAATATATCTGTGTCGCATACTGGCACTTTAATGTGAATGCCTGAACTTGCCTCTTGGGCTTGTTGTCAAGATTTTCTTTTTTAATTTCTAATACCGATTCAGAATTATCTTGAATCGGTGAAGATGAAAATCGAGTGCAGTATCGTATCAAACTGTCACTCTCAGCAATGAATTTTGTATAAGAAACGTTTTTACCCCTCTTTAGTTTTGTAGCACCTTGCTTTGAGCGTGTAGCTTCTGCCGGTGTACATGGACTTTTCTCGTCTGCAATCATTTTTGGAACTTTTAGCAACTGAGTTGTTTTAGATTCCTTTGAGTCTGAGCTCATTTAAAATATGTTTAGAATAAATCAAAAGGTATTAGTGAAAACTAGACTTGTAGATGTTTAGAAAAAGTTTCGTATATGAAGTGTTGAATAGAAGACTATTTTGTGTGTAAGAGTTTCCAAAAAAAATCAATAAAATCAATGGCTTTTTGGTAAACGGAGATTTCAAAATAAAAATTTTAATGAAATTGATATAAAAATTAAGCTTTACGTATTTGATAATATATGTAATCGCGAACTCTTTTAATTTAATAAGAGTTTTAAAATGTAATAAATAATTAATCGCTTAAATTTGATTTAATTATTATTGTTATTATTTTTTTTTTTAATGACCTGAAATATTTTATGTATTTTATTATTATTGTATATATATATATATATTTTTTATATATATTTGATGTTCAAATGTCCTATAGGGTATACCTATAGGTGGATATATTATTTATTATGTGCTAATGAGCGCTTATTTTAGAGATCACTAAGCTTTGTACATATGCATGTATGTACATATGTATTACGCTTTGGTTTTATACGCAATCCTGCTTGTTTTTGTTGATCAAAAATCAAGGGGTATTGCGGGAAATATGCCAATGTGGACTTTGAATATATTTTATACGCAAAACCAAGGGGTATCGCGGAGCATATGCCAATGTGGACTTTGAAGCAATTAGCGTATCTACATACGTGACAATACACTTTTATACAAATTTTAAAAGTTACAAAAATTATTTTTTGTTATATGTATTTATTGTTATATATAATAATTTGTACCCAATGTCGATTGGGTATATCTTCCAGTATACTATATATTGAATATATTTATATGCGCCCGTATGTATATATATATATGTATATATATATATATGCGGATGTATGTATATATGTTCGCGGTAAGAACGAACCATGAAAAGAGAATTAAACGACCGTAGGTAATTTTCGCAAATTCACTTGTTAGTAAGTATGTGCTTTGTATAACTGCGCCACATATATGTACATAAGTATGTATATATGTATGTACGCAGTGTGAAGAGGCCGCGAAAGAAGAGAAAGATTTTTGATTTTAGATGTATGTACATATATATTTTTAAATATACAGATCTGAGTGTTAAACATACGTATAAATTGGTTAAAATAATAAATGAGCAAGTTATGCTCTCTGTATGTAATGGAAATATGTAGTATGGGCATATATGTATGTATGTATTTATAATATAAAAATGTTATTTTAACATACATATGCTTTTATTTTTATTTTTGCTTACGATTGCCGTAGCTTATTTTAAGCAATCCTGCTTATACTTGATTGAGTATAAGGGGTATTGCTGGAAAATTGTGGAAGTCAATACTTGAAAAATTTTTTTTTTGTTTTTGGGATAGTTTTTGTGTTATAACACAACGGTAAGCATTTACCGGCAATCAATAATCCGCTATATACAGTACCAAACTGCTTTGTTAGCGGTTTTTCGGTTAATACCGGAAAATAAACCGAATGTCGAAAACAGTTTGGTAACGGTTTTCTGTTCTTTTTTTACCGGAATTTTGGTCAGAACCGCAATTTAAAACGTTTTTTGTTCTTTGATATCCAAACATACATATATGTGTAAAAAAGATATAGATCTTGACAGGAAACGATACCACTCACTTTGATTTCCACCTGGGCTTTTGGGGATAATATTTGTGTGAGGGAATGTGCCTGAATTTGCGTGTGCCTGTGCCTGTGCTTGTGCCTGTTGTTCCTCTCCCCAGTCCTTTTGGTGCTGGCGTAGTTGTTGTGTTTCCTTGTTCCTCTTTTGTCTCGTTTTGGGTTTCGTTTTGACAGCAATGCGATATTTATTCGTTGTCTCCCCTTTTTCCGTCTGCGCACCACAATTGTGTCACCTCACTTTTTCCTTTTGTTTTTTTTTTTTGTTTTTTTTACCGTACATAAATACATGTGAGTATATATGTATTATGTCTGTATTTAACGTTTAGCACCGCACTTTTGTTCACCTTTTTCACACTTTGGTTAATTTTCTTTTCTTTTTCACACTTTGCTACCACCGTTTTCTCTCAAATTTGGCTGTTTTTTTTTCAATTATATACCTCTTTTTTTGTACCGGTAACTTTTTTTTTTGTTTTTCAGCTTTTGTCACCAACGGCGTTTTTGGTTGTCACCACCGTTTCCAAAGAATATTTTACAGTTTTCACAATTTTTCCGTTTTTTTTCACTTAGTCACCGCCGGTTTCCCCTGATTTTTAGCTTTCACAATTTTCCAATTTTTCTTTTTTTTTTTGTTTTTTCGTTTTTCCACTTAGTCACTTTTCCACTATTTTGTTATATAGCTTGCACAATTTTTTCTGTATTTTTCTTTAAATTTGTTTTTTTCACTTAGCCACTGTCGTTTTGTTTGAACAGAGTTTTTCACAAAAGGTCTTTTATTATTATTATTTTTTTTTTTTATGTTATTACCGCGTCGGCGCTGTCCGCCAGTCCCTTTTGTTAATGGTGTGCTGGTGTCCTCGTGTGTGGTGTGAAAGTATGGTGTAGATGATGATGGGGTGGGCATCATGCCGATGTGTTGCGAATGAGGTATGTAGTGTGGGATGAAAAGAAGATGATGCGTCTGTTGCCAATGTGTTGAGTATGATGTGTGTAGTGTGGGGTGAAGATGTGGTGTGTATGTGTGGGGTGTAGCTGTGTTTTATTTAGAGGGGGGCGCAGAAGCTTATTTAACCACTTTGTTTATTCTCTCTTGCTCTTCTAATGTAGATCATTCACAATGCGTAACCAGCTGTCAAAATTACTTGAGAAATAATGTATTTTTTTTCTTGAGCAATTACTTGAGAGCTGCGTACCAACCTTAAAGCAATATTATTTATCTCACTTAATTTTCGTTTTACAATGACTTTGGTAGTGGCATATCGATGGAACAGTTATCTGTAAAGAGAAATTAATAATAAAATAACATTTAAAAATAAAAAGGATAAGATAATAATTTTATGTTGTTTATGTTGTTGTAACGGCAGAAATTCTGCCGAGTTGACAGTCCTTGGCCGGATGAAAATCCGCATCCGTTCCGGTTTCGTAGACACGACTGTCGTGGGAACGGATAATAATTTTATATTATGGTTCGCTTACTGTAGTTCGTAATGGAACCTTATAGCGTGGACAAATGACGGTATATAGTCAAAGTATTCACTGTTTTTCACTGCTATGTTGTAAAAATGAAGATTACTTTTATTAAAGCCAATTTAATTGTATTAATGTGTAAATATATGTAATGCTAAATTAGTTAACTCAAGTGTTATTACCTGCAGTGAATTATAATTTCTTTATCATGTGTGGTTGTTATTGATCGAAATGTGTGTTCACTTGTTGAATGTCTCACTGTTGGTTTGTCGATTTAAACTTCACTTGTTGTATTTGAGAAAAAAAATATAAAAATTGTCTTGCTTTATCGTGGGATGGCGCAGTGTTGTTTTCCGTATTCACTGTTTTTCACTCCTATGTTGTAAAAATTAAGATTACTGTTTATGCGACATCTGGTCGTGCGATATTTTGCTACGCCGCACTTATCATCCTCGCAGCACTCATCGCACAAAATCCACACACAACATACTAAAGGTCATACAACCCAAAACAACACAACATGTCATCCACACAACCACAGGTACACATCATACCAACCACACTACACACCAACACTTCGCCTTTTTCACCACTCACAACCGATACAAAAGGATTGGTCACATCGGAATGAGCCCCTTTTTTCGTTTTACCCGGGACCGCTAAGGTTTTTCGCCATCGAGACGTTCGTCGACACAACGCTATACAAAGTTTAAAAATTGTTAAGTTAAACCAAAGTGCTAGTGAAATTTTGTATAAAGCATTCTTTTGAACATTTGTTGTGAATACCGAATAATCATTAAAAGGAAAAAAGAGAATAAATAAATACAAAAAAAACCATTCATTTGAAAGTGAAATACTTCTTTTCTTTATTTCAAAGAAAATTTGCGAATTAAAAAATTCCAGGTGCAAGTGCAAGTGCAACAAGTGAGTATATCACCGACATCCGGGTGAACAAAAGGTTTGCAACTAGACAAATGGACCTTCGAGCCTCTTTGAAAGGCACTTAGAAAAAAAAAGAAAAATACAGAGTACAAGATACTCATACATACATATGTATGTATGTATTAACTGTGAAAATAAATTATAATAAACGGGCGCGAAACAAATTGAAACAAACTAACACAAAACTCAGTAAAAACTAAAAGCGGACGCGATTTTATAATAAACGGGCGCGAAACAAACTGAAACAAAACTAACACAAATCTCAGTAAAAACTAAAAGCGGGCGCGATTTAATGAGAATAAATAAAAATAAATATAGTTAAAAAAAAACTAAAAACACGCTTCTAAAGCATATCAAACTAAAAACTGAAAAATAATTCTTTGTATAAACTAACAATAATAATGAAGGAAAAATTCCTGCATTATTGTGAAAATAGCGTGGAATGCTCGATATATGAAAAATATGTCACAAAGCACCCCACGCATTTCTCCCAATAATGTAGGAATTTTTCCTTCATTATTATTGTTAGTTTATAAAAAGAAGTATTTTTCAGTTTTTAGTTTGATATGCTTTAAAAGCGTGTTTTTAGTTTTTTTAAACTATATTTATTTTTAATTTTTTAGTTTGATGTGAGAAACTCCAAATTTGTTAAAATATGAACTATGGCATGTAGTATTGGTTAAGTAAATCGATAATTAGACAGCATTTAATATCTACTCGTAACCTTTCATTGACTAATTGTTATATTAGGTTGTCAAAAAAGTCTTGCGGTATTTTTTGAATATTATATATATGTATATTTTTTTTGAATATTATATATATATATTTTTTGAATATTTTATATATATGTATATTTTGGTTTGATGACACATGCTCAGCTCTTGACCGATGCTACGGCTGCTATTATGCCGGTCTCTTTCGACCAATTCAGCGATTTTATCGCAATTTTCGACGACAGGCCTTCCGGAGAGTGGCGCATCTTCGACCTCCTCTACACCAGAACGAAAACGTTGAAACCATCGTTGTGCGGTGGAAATGGAAACTGTATCGGGTCCATAAACTGCACAAATTTTATTGGCGGCTTGAGATGCATTTTTGCCTTTATCGTAGTAGTACTGTAAAATATGCCGTATTTTATAATAAGGGGTAGGTGGAATATTTCTTTGTGTATTTAAAATTTTTATGAATTCTTATTTTATATTGATAGAATCTATTTTTGCTTCTATGAGATTTACCAATATTGTGAAATATAAACGAATATAACTTAAATCGTATTCTCCGCCATTAGATTCGGTGACAATTTTTTAAAAGCTCACATCGACGTGACAGCCAAAGTTAAAAAAAGAAGTTTTCTACTGCAGTTGCTTTTCAGAGGCATTTTGAAAACTAGTATCTGAATTTTTTTTATTACCTAAAAGTCACATGTTTTGCATTATTTGATATTATTTCTTCTGGTGCGCGGTTATACTTATGTACATAAATATATCTATATAAAGAATTCTTTCTTTAAGGATATACATATGTATATTTCAGTATATACTAGTTTCAGTACCACTTAAAAAAAAAGTTACATACATACATACATACAAGTGAAGCTAATAAAAGCGTATTAAAAAGAACAAAACACTAAGCACGGGAGAGGAATCCAGCAGGAGAGAAGGAATGCTACATACAGCAATAACGCCGGAACAAGGAAAAAAAACTAAATTCAGAGAGCAAGAATGAAGAAGAATATTCGCATAAATAAGTATCTCACCCTCTAAAAGACTCTTGGCGGAAATTAATGTGAGTCCAGTCCAATTTAATTTTTAAAATTTGAAGTTTTATGCACACATGTATATACATATGTACATATGTATTGTTTTTTTTTAAGTAACAGTTAGTAATATTTCGGCATACAGTTACTTATAAAAACCTCAACTGTTCTTAATAATATATATATATACTAGGCCGGGTCGATTTGTGAGGAGGCAAAAAAATCGCCCATTGCTCTATGAAAATCATATTCTAGGGATCAAAATAAGATACTTTGCCGAAGGAACCATATCTTTGAAACTAATTTTGATGTCCCCCAATTTGGGTAGGGGCAAATTTTGAAAAATCCCACTTTGACCCATTTAGAGTGCTCCAATCGAGTCCAAATGTATGACCGACCCCCACTAACTTTGGACGGCCGATCCACCCATGCCATTTCAAAAAATCACCATTTTTGGTGATTTACATGAAAAAGTCAGCTAAATTGCTATGTTTTTTCTTTATTTTTATTTATTTATTTATAATAATATCTATTTTTTCTCTTAAGAAATTTATTTAGTCAGAACATAAGTAAATGAAAAAAAATTAATTTAAGTGATGATCTTAAACTAACAATAGACAATTGTGTTTGCCCTTGAGATCGCAAATGATCCTAAACTAACAATAGACAAGAAACAATTATGTTTGCCCTGAAGATCGCAAATGATCTTAAACTAACACTAGACAATTGTGCTTATGCTTAAGATATGTGTACATACTGTCGGTATGTACAGTAGATTAGTGTTAAGATGTGTGTATGCACTCAGCATGTGGTGCATACCAGTGACAGAGATAAAGAGATGTTTAACTCCTCTCTCACTGGAAGTGAGAGAGCAATTGCTAAACGTCAAAACCACCTAAACTTTGACAGTTGATCGAGTTCAGGAGGTTTTGACGTTTAGCAATTGGAAAAGAGGGACGACCAGATTAAAATCCCGCCAAACTAATATTCGAATGGAGACATTTTTCATTTTTTGTCTCCATTTGTAACGGCCATTAGTTCGAAGAATAGCGAAAGAGAAACAGCACGTAATTTGGAAGATGTGAGTATATTTTAACTTTTATTAAATAAATTTGCATTTATTTAATACTTTTTATTTTATTTTACAGATAAAATGCCGAAAACAACCAGCAGTTGGAGGAAATGTATTGTTGCAACGAGGAGAAGAACTTTAGTTTTCCAAACAGTGGAACGGATCTCGAACGGTGAGTGAAAAACATTAAATAGTGCAAAAAGTGTTTGTGAATTTTAAAAAATTTCGACGAAATAAGTGTTTCGATTGTGCAATGAAAATAGTAATTTTGGATTGATTGAATTTCCGTGTGTTTTTAAAAGTGATGTTTGACTGCAAGCGACATCTGTCAAATATTAAAATACACACGTTCTTATGGACACCGTTATGTAGTCGTGCAGCTGCCTCAATAACTATGTCTTTAAGAACGTGTGTATTTTAATATTTGACAAATGTCGCTTGCAGTCTGTCGCGCTCTACGTATAAAGAGCTTAATTGTCAATTTGTTTCCATTGCCGTTAATTAACTAAATAAATTATTTTAAAGTAACGATTTATCTTTGAATATTTATGACATTTATAAAAAAAAAATCGTACTTTAAAATATTCATTAAATATGCACTTTTTGCACTATTATTATTATTATTATACATTTTTTATGATTATATACATATAACATTTCGTATTTTCTTTTAATAGGCGTAAATGTTGGCTCAAACGTTTAGGTGTTTTTGAAGATCAAAATGAAAAAACACCTAAACATATTTTTGCGTGTGAGCGGCATTTTTCTGAAGAAATGCGTAACGCTAAAAAATTGCGTCCGAGAGCCGTTCCGGATATAAATTTAATTATTGAGCCAATGTTTAACGCCCCAAATTCTTTTTTTGAAAAACCTATTGAAATGGGCGTTGAAGATTTTTTCCCCAAATGTAAGGATCTGCCTCAAATGCAAACGGTGCATCGTGGCAGCTGCTTCCGATTTTAGAAAGGGAAGACCGCGATAATATTTTAGAGCCTCTGCCACTTCTTGAGGAGGAACTACCAAATAGTAATGAAAAAGCCGCGCAAACAGGTAGGGGTCTGACAGCAGGGACAGACAGAAAAAAAAATTGAGGGAAGAGAACAGGATTTTAAAAATAAAATTAGATGAAAAAGAACAGGAGAATAGGAGTTTAAAAGCTCAGTTGGTCCAAATGGCAACTGAATTAGAAAGATGTAGGGAAATGTTAAGAAGTAGTTCATTTAGGGAAAAGTCAGATCCTCTTGAGATAGTTTGCAGCAAAGTTCCTCCTCAGTTAAGTGCTTGTATTAGGAGTAGTTTTGTTAATAGTAATCGCCAAAGTCAAGGTCGGCGATATGATAGTTTTCTTAAAACTTTAGCTTTGGGTGTATTTTTTTTGTCGCCAATCGCTTACCGTTACCTAAAGCACCAACCTAGCTTTCCCTCGGAAATTACGTTACATAATTTTGTCGCAGATTGGCCTCGTTTCCCAGGTTGCACCCAAAGCAGCATAAAGTCTTTACAAATTAGGAGTAAGGGATTTTCTTTCGAACAAAAGTTCATATCAGTTTCTTGTGATGAAATGTCACTGAAATGTCATTTGCAGTATGATAGGAAATTTGATAGGGGGATAGGTCTGGAAGATTATGGCGATGAAAATCGCACATCTAGAATAGCCACAACTGCAATGACCATAATGGTGCAAGGTATAGGTGGGGAACCTTGGTCCCACCCGTTAGCTTATTTCTTTAATAGAGGCTCATGTAAAGGGGATGTCCTCAAGAAATATATTCTTGAAGCCATTACCCAACTTCAAAATATAGGGCTAGTTCCTTGCCATTTTGTTTGTGACCAGGGTACCAATTTTCAAAATTTAGCCAATTTGTTAGGTGTTTCAATGTCACGGCCTTTTTTCAACGTTAATGGTAAGGAAATATGTTTTTTTTACGATAGCCCCCATTTATTAAAATGTAGTCGAAACTGCTTACAAAATATGAAAAATAAAGTTGATTATAAAAATAGTCGCGTATGTTGGTCAGATATAGTCCATTTTTATAAACAGGACTCTAAGTCGAGTTATCGGTGTGCGCATAAATTAATAATGCATAATGCTCATATTTACCGCAATACCTTTCAAAAAAAGAAAGTTAAATTCGCGTCTCAAGTGTTAAGTAATACGGTCGCTTCGGGTATGCTTTCCCTTTACAGCTCGGGAGCCTTAAGCTCAAATAGTATGAGCTTTATTAATACCGCGGATTTCGTTTCTTTTTCAATAAATTATTCGATATTTTTAATAGTAGTTTCACTGAGGCCATTGTACCCACTAAAAAAGTTTTTATAAGTTCCCCAGAGCAAAATCAGTTTTTAGATGAAGCAGAAAAAGTTTTAAAAACAATTCGGGTCGTAGATGAGTTAGGAAACAACACAACAAATAATTTCAATTTTATTAAGGGGTGATTAATTAATATTAATAGTTTAAGACGATTGTGGCGATTGCTGTCACACTCAGGATTTCCTTACCTAAAGACAAGACGACTATGTCAGGACAGCTTAGAGCATTTTTTTGGTCAGATTAGAAGTAGGGGAGGTACTAGAGTTACACCTTTCATGTTCTCTAGTTTATTTAGGAAGTCGTGGGGTTTACGTTACGTAAATATCGTAACAAAAGGTAACTGTGAGCTGCCTTTAGAACCCGAAGCCACAGTTATTTCAAAACATAGCCATAATGTTCTTCTTAATGTGTGCAATGATTCCATTTTAAGTTACCTTTCTTGGCAGGATTTCCAGGGTTTACCACGGCCCGAACACTCCTTTGTTAGATCCATTACTTTAGATAGTAGTTTAGAAATTAACTTTTTAAAGGAAAATGCTTTTAATTATTTTTGCGGCTACCTTTATTTGAAAATTTTTAAAATGCACACATGCCTCCTGCCATTACCTTATTTAGGAGATGAAATTCCTTCTGATGAATTCATCTTTATACACCAAAATCAGATCGATAAATGCAACTTAGTGAAGCCGCCTCAAGAATTTGTTGCATTTATTAATAATTTAGAAATAAAATTTGTTGAGGAATTTGACAGAAATTGTCATAAAATAGGATTAGGAGAAATTCTTTTTACTAAATTAAAAAATATTAGGCCCTTCTTGTGTTGTGGAGACTGTGACCCAAAGGTAGTTATTGCTCTATTTATTAGAATTAGAATTTATTTTGTGACTAAATTTTTAAATAAAGATTTATCTCTACCCAATTTTAAGAATAAAATTTTGTGCGTTTCTCATTTGTAGTTTTTATCTTCCTTTTCTAGTGGTTGCAATGAGCTAAATATTTTATACTAAAATAATACTTTTTAAGCAGATTCGCATTAAGAGGCTCTAAAGTTAGAACGATAAAGAATAGAAAGTTTTTAATTACAAATTAGAATTTGGGACTTAAATATTGGCATTTGTATATATAGTACGTTTATTTTTATAGTTTTAGGTATTATACTCGTATAGTATTATTATATGATATGAAGTGATATTGTTTTTGTTACTTTTTTTATACTATTATACTCGTATATGAAGTGTTATCGTTATGTTTTTTTTCATTTTTTTTATGTAAATAAATTTTTAATGGGTGATATAGGCCTACTGGGGAACCGAGCACCCAAAAATAACTTCGGTAACGCGCCATTTTGCATACCTCATAGGTGGTGTGGAAAATGCGAATTGGGTGTTTTATTTAAAATGCCCAAAAAATTGCTTTTTTTCTGATCTGGCCATATTGGAAAATGTTATAAAAAACGCTTATTTTGAGGCGCTCTCACACTGGAATAAGTTTAACATCCCCTTATTCCTGGTGTGAATACTGCTCACTTACAATTATGAGAGAGAGAGTTTTGGCTTTTGAGCTGCTTAGCTTGTATGAAGCATATATTCACAAGTGTTTGCTTAGTTTGCGATTACATGGGGCAACTTTAGTTGCTAATTCTCGGGCGATTCTCTTTTGCTGTCGCCCATTACCTTCACACGAGCAACTTGTGTTGCGCAACTCTGCTCGAGTTTTTTTCTCATTCTCTTTCACTTTACTTTAACCCATTGTCTCTTCTTTTTCCTTATAGGTATTTGGGCCACTCTATCACATATATTAATCAGCTCTGTCAATTAAGAAATACATTTTATTTATTAAAACAAAGATATATCACCCTTTTTACTATCGTCTGAATCAATTTGTATGGCTTCCTCCATACATTTCACAATATCTTTAATTAATTCGATTTTTTCGTCATACTCTAAAATATTTATATTATATGTATATTTGCAAATTACTTACCAAAAGATGAAATTAAATTTTTTAAATATATTCAAAATATTAATTTCAAAAAAATATACGCAAATGCAACTATGTACTACGAAAGAAAGAACACGAATGCCGAAAAACGTCGCAGCGAACTGTTACGAATAAGAACACAAAGCGAGTTGCTGAACACTGGAAACTCGGCCCGATTCTCCTCTCCTCGTCGCCCCCTCGCCTATAATCTAAGAGTTGCCGCAACAAAAGTTGCCGTGTGTAACAAGGCTCTTATGAGCTCACAATACTTATGAATCTTTGCTTAGGATTCTCTGACATTCATGAATACAAAACACTTGTGAATATACGAAGAAGCTCAATTGTGCACAAGCCACTTGAGCCACTTGAGCCGTAACGCTATGAACCAAAGGCTAAGAAATCCATTACGAAATTAGTAAGAGTTACTATTATATTATTGTATAACAACAAGGATTTTGTAACTGGTTCTAATAATGACTAGATATAATGAAATAAAAAACTGGATTTTCATATTTTGTTTTAATTTTCTCTATTATTAAAAAAAATCACATATACATACATACTTATATTATTATATTATCACTTATAATATTACATTTTATTTTATAAAATGATAATTCAGTTCCTTTCAATGGAATTAAAATTAAAAATAAAAATCACGTCAGTTTAATGGTATAAAAATTACATGAATTATTATCAAAAAACTAAATAACAAACTTCAGTTAATTTCGGTAAAAAATAAAAATAGTAAGCATAAAATTTACTTCAAGATTTATGTACATATGTACATAAGATTCAACTCCAAAGATACAAGTATATATTATAAATATAGCTTCTAAATATATATTAAGATTGAGGTATTGCACAAAATTACTTCTTAATATCACTGTATATTTTTGTTTTTTAAGTTTCTAAGGTCTTATTGCCATATTAGTTAGTCTTAAATATTAAATTCAGGAATATTATTTTATCTACGGTTTTGGGTGCAAGTCGATTTCTTTTATCAGTTAATAAATTGCCTGCCAAGGAAAATACACGTTCAGACGCCGCACTACTTGCAGGTATAGTTAATATTTTAAGTGCAAGTTTTGATATGCGTGGTAAGTTAGCTTTATGTTGCTTCCACCATTGAATTGCGTCGAAGTCATTATCAAATTGTATTCTTTCTGTAAAATATCGATCTATCTCATCTTCGATACGTTCCTGCGCGCCCATGTTTGAAATATTTGGAAAAAAGAAGTTCAGGTCATTTGCAGGTGAAGACGTATTTGATGTTGAAGTAATTGGTGAAGATGGAATTTGTGATAAGAAACAAAGAAGTTTCAGTTTTGTAGTTTTTACGAAGTCAATAGACTCACTCGTTCCTTTTAAAACCCCTCCGCGTAGGTATAAACTTCAGGGACTCATCTACCTAAGCTCTTCATTTTCTAAAATGTAAGATAAAGCTTTGCATTTAGACTTAAGAAATAATTGAATAAAAGGATAAGAAACAAAAAAGTTTCAGTTTTGTAGTTTTTACGAAGTCAATAGACTCACTCGTTCCTTTTAAAACCCCTCCGCGTAGGTATAAACTTCAGTGACTCATCTACCTAAGCTCTCCAATTTCTAGAATGTAAGATAAAGCTTAAGAAAATAATTCAATAAAAGGATAATAAACAAAGAAGTTTCAGTTTTGTCGTCACTACAATCGCGCGTTTCGTTCCTTTTAAAACCCCTCCGCGTAGTTATAAAATATATTTTGAATAGGCACGGAATTTGTGAATGTATTCATGAATAAACAATGAGCCACTTATTAGTGAATGTATTCATGAGCCTTTCAACTCATCTAATGGTAAGCAACGAATAGCTCAAACAATTGTATGCAGAGAAGCAAGCCAAGCCAAGTGTGAGCGATAAGTGATTGTGAGACATATTCACACTCATTATTACACAAGCAAGCCATGTGATTGTGAGAAGATAATATTTTTAGTGAGAGCAAGTGTGAGTGAATATTGGGGGTGATTCATGAATATGAGAGTGTATTCATAAGCCAAGTATTCACTGCTGATCACTGGTGCTTACTTAAATTAGGATAAGGAATGCTATAAATAAAAGAGCTCTGGGCAACCAGAGCTGAGTTCTATTTAACAACCGAAACCCTACGCGTCTTACTTTACAATTACCATTTCATTCCTATTACCTCAAAAATTTTACAATGAATCCACCATCCTCTACACCGCAAGATGAAGCAACTACATCAACAAATATCGAAAACCCAATGAGTCATATACCGAAGCATGATGTTACTGTTTTTGGTGTGTCTACTGATTTGACTGATCTTAATTTGCCAACCCATCTGGATATCTTGAGATATTATTTTTACTTAAGCGAACGTGCTAAAACAGAACAAAAAATGTATTCCCATAAATCATTCACTATTCAAGTACAAGATAAGTTGATTGGAATTTGGGAAAAACTTGGTATGGAAATAATGCTGAAAAAAAGTGTATGTAATAAATTGAATAAATTGCTTGACACGTATCAAACGCAAATCAAGAGAAGAAACAACATCCAACAATTTACAAAGTATGTAAAATCTCTGGAAACAACTTTTTACATTGGAACATGTAAATGCGATTTAAAGGCAGCTCCATGTGCATGCGGCTGGGTTCCCGAACGCCTCAAAGAGTTCATGCACGATCAACATAATCAGAGAAGACTAACAATGGATGCATTTATGATGGAAACTGAAGAGCAAGGAGCAACGTCTATGTCATCAATGCCAACATACCAAGATCCCGATGATTCAACATACGCACCGCCACCGGTTCAAGAAGATATGGAAGCACATGTTCACAATACACAGAGAGATACGATTGTTTTAACTTTGCCTTGGTATGTGACAGATTTGGTGTGCCTGACAGAGTAGCATCAGTATTGGGAACCGCTCTTTTGCAAGATTTTAAAATTAAAGATATTAAGATAAGATCATCATGGATAAATCGAAAGTTCGTTCGGAAAATTGTACATTCTCGGTGGCTCACCAAGGCCGCTAGATTATTCCTATTATATGTGACAACGGAAAATCCAGATGCAAATTTAAGATTTCTGGTTGAATTTATAATTAAATGCTATGTGCCTATGTACTTCAATATGAAGTATTACAGCTCTGTAGTGTACGGCAGTGCATTATTTTTCAAGTTCATTGGTTGGTCACGACTTCTAGAACCTCGTTTACGCAAAATTGCCAATCAAGTATTTAATTAATGATAATTTATATTATGCGCATTCGGAAAATATCTTGTCATCGATGTTGTTTGATGATGAACCGATGTTGACGAGCCAATGGAACTTAGAGTTTATAAAAAACCAGATATAAACTTTTATTGCACAAGTTATACGGAAATGATCGTATTTGAACCACCATTCACGCGAAGCATTCCGTACGATACATTGAAAGAATATTTAAATCAAAATGATTCACCGTTTAATGATCCAAAGATTCCATCACACATACAAGGAACGGAACGACATGTTCAATTACTAGCTAGCGTTTCCAAACGGGTTATACCGAAAAATGTAGAAGCTGTTATGGCGACGACATTAATTTTTTTTAATTTCTTTTCTATAACTCACTTAAATTAATTTTTTTCATTTATATATGTTCTGACTAAATAAATTTCTTAAGAGAAAAAATAAATATTATTATAAATAAATAAATAAAAATAAAGAAAAAACAATTTAGCTGATTTTTTCATGTAAATCACCAAAAATGGTGATTTTTTGAAATGATTGTATGGGGAACCCCCCAGGGGGTGTGCCACTGGCATGGGTGGATCGGCCGTCCAAAGTTAGTGCGGGTCGGTCATACATTTGGACTCGATTGGAGCACTCTAAATGGGTCAAAGTGGGATTTTTCAAAATTTGCCTCTACCCAAATTGGGGGACATCAAAATTCGTTTTAGAGGTATGGTTCCTTCGGCAAAGTATCTTATTTTGATCCCTAGAATATGATTTTCATAGAGCAATGGGCGATTTTTAAATCGACCCGCCCTATTATAAACATATTATATACATACATATATACAGTAAGACGGTTCGGTATATACATACATACGTATGTATGTACCGAAATAGCTGACCTGCCTATAAGCTTATTTTGTGCTTCCAAACACACCACAATATAACTCAAAAAATAAAATTAAATTAAAATTTTACAAAGTCAAATATACCAACTTGCAACTATCCGGCGATACCCCTTGGGCTAATAAGCAACAAGCAGGATCGTGTACAACTAATAAGCAAATTCGAACAAAAAAAAATATGTATATATATAAGAAATATATATAAGAAAAATACATATGTATATATAGACATTATTAATATATATAATAATAAGTGCAACACATATGTATGTATGTGCATATATTTCCGGATTTTTTATTCTATTACGCAAATACATATGTTTACATGCCTATGTGAGTAAATAATCATATGGTACATACTTAAATTAAATAACGCCAAGGTTCAACGACCTGCCTTTTCGCTTAACACACCACAAAATAAAATAGCAAAAAAACCAAAAAACAACATCAAAAAATTTCCTAAGTCAAGTATAACTTGATACCCCTTGGGCTAAAGAAACAAAAAAAAAAAAGCAACAAGCAGGATCGCTTTAAACATAAGCAAAGGCAAAAGAGAGAACCACAAAAGGTAATAAGTGAAATTTATGTATGTACACATATTTACCTTTACATATGCATGTCCCCCGCATACCGCAATCACACTCTCCCTTATGCTCATGCTCAGGCATGGGCAAAGTCTTAGCAGGTGCTAAAAGAGCGTAAGCTATCGTATACGTACACACACCGATTGTCACTAACACGCACAAGCGAAGAGCGTAAAACGAGCACTTACGATGGAACAAAGCGATGTTAAAATCAGTCTGCAATCAGAAGTTGAACTGAGCAGGTTGATGCGCACGAGTTGTATGCCGTATATAAATGAACACATATGCGAGTATAAACATGGAAGACCAAAAAACGTTTCAGACAGAGTGGGAATTTGAATTTTTTTTCTTTTGAATAATTCTGGGAAGCCGCAGTGCTTGTTATGTCAAAAAGTTTTAAATTTTGTATTTAAGCAAAATTTAAAAAGACATTTTATAATCTTTCACAAAGAAATAAATAATTTAAATAACGAAGAAAAATTAATAAAATTCTTTGAATTAAAACACGTATTTTTAATTAACGCAAACGTTAATGAACCAAGTTATGATTTAAATTGGCATTTTTAAAAGCATCGTGTATATTACGCATTAGCAAAGAAAGGAAGACCCTTAGAGGATGGGATTTAAAGAAATGGCAATAGCGGTGCTTCATTGTTTTGGGGAAACTGGAATCGAATTAGCAAGAAATATCAATGATATTCCTTTGTCCCGTCGAACAGTTACCCGACGCATTGGAGATATTTCAAATTATATGTATTTAAATTTAAAGAAAAAAATTTTGTCCTCCAAATATTACTCGATTGCCTTAGATGAAAGCACTGATATCCAAGATATTAGTCAACTTTTAATTTGCATAAGGACCGTTGATGAAAACTTTAATGTCTCAGAAGACATGCTTTGTTTGCGAGGATTGCACAAAAATGCAACCGGGAAAAATATATATAAGGTTCTACAAAATAATTTGTTCTCATTTTCTGAAAAAGAAAAATTATCATCCATTTGCACAGATGGAGCACCTACTATGATAGGCAAAAAGATGTTTTGATTGGACAGCTTATTCGTAATAATATTAATATTTTTACGTATTTTCCATTGCATTTTGCACCAACAGCAACTATTTGCCAAAAAGTTTTAAGGTGGGGAATGTAATGGAAACTACAGTAAAAATCATTAAAAAAATTCGCGGTGGACATAATGCTCTCACCCACCGAAAGTTTCGCCAGTTTCTGGAAGAAACCGAAGCAGAATTCCACGATGTTCTGCTTCACACCGAAGTGAGGTGGCTTAGTAGGGCTAAATGTCTAGAGCGCCTATTTAACCTGAAGACAGACGTTCTTTTGTTTTTTGCGGAAGATACTTCCGTGGATACAAAAGAATTAATTAATAATTTAAATAATCCAAGTTTTTTGTTAAGTTTTGCCCTTTTGTGTGATATCACCAATTTTTTTTCGCAATTAAATTTGAATATGCAAGGTAAATAAAAATTTATTTTTGATTTTACAATTGCTATGGATGCTTTTAGAAGACGTTTGGAAATTCTCGAAGAACAATTTCGAGCTGGAGTATTGGATAATTTTAAATGTACTAAAGAAATATGTGACCGTTTTAATATGCAACAAGAGTTACGACAATATTTTAAGTCCTTTGAGGATCTTAAAACTAACCTAGATGGCAGATTCAAAGACTTCATCAAAGTTAAACGTGTAATAAGGTTATATGAGAATCCTTTGCTCTGTGACATCCAATAGCAAGAGGAACATTTACACAAAGAGCTCAGTCAACTTCAGAATGATATCAACCTTCCTTTAGACCGTGGTATTCAATTTTGGAAAAATATTGATGAAAATAAATATCCTATTTTAAAAAACGAAATTTATAAGTTGTACTCAATGTTTGGAACCACATATATTTGCAAATCTGCGTTTTCTGCTATGGTATACATAAAGAATTCCTATAGAACAAGGCTTTCAGACAAACATTTAGAAGACCTGCTTAGAATAAAGGTAGCAAATTTTGATATAAATTATGACGACCTTCTTAAATTTATTACAGAATGAACTCTTTTTTTTTTGACACTCGGATAATTGTTTGAAATTAACTGACCTCTTGAAATGTGCATTCATAATATTTCATATTATAATAGCTTTCATTTTCTAATAGCTTTAACTTTATTGAAGTTTCGTTATATATTTAAAATATTCGATGAATTCAAATATAGATTTATATTTTCTTTTCATATACAAATTTAATTTATTTTTAAGTTTTTAAATGAATTAGATTACTAATTTATAATTAACTAATAACTTAAATTTTATTCTTGCTTGAAATGAAAAATAATTATATTTTATATTCAATGGTTTATGCACATATTCTTAAAAATGTGCATATGTATATACATACGTATTCGTAGCATTGCGGCTTCGTGCGACATAGACCTGCTCGTTCGACATCTGCACAGTAAGCGCACTAACACAATCTCATTTTGTGATGCTTGTTTGATTGTGATGGTGCCCATCCCTGCTCATGCTCTTTCCGTACTCAATCTCTCACTAAAGAGATCCTTATAAAAACAATTGATACATATGTATGTATGTCCTGAACTGGGAACAAATACTTATAATCTTTCAATATAACACATTATATACATACATATATAATTATTTTCCGCGCTCTCATCGACAGGTAACCGATACATATATTCATTTATGTGCATTTAGCATTTTTGCTATATTGGACATACTTTTATAAACATTAGGGCGGGTCGATTTAAAAATCGCCCATTGCTCTATGAAATCCATATTCTAGGGATCAAAATAAGATACTTTGCCGAAGGAACCATACCTCTACAACGAATTTTGATGTCCCCCAATTTGGGTCGAACCTTTGGGTAGGGGCAAATTTTGAAAAATCCTTTGACCGATTTAGAGTGCTCCAATCGAGTCAAAATGTATGACTGACCCCCAGTAACTTTGGACGGCCGATCCACCCATGCCAGTGGCACCCCCCCTGGAACTCCCCTGGGGGGTTCCCCATACAATCATTTCAAAAAATCACCATTTTTGGTGATTTACATGAAAAAATCAGCTAAATTGCTATGTTTTTTCTTTATTTTTATTTATTTATTTATAATAATATCTATTTTTTCTCTTAAGAAATTTATTTAGTCAGAACATATGGAAATGAAAAAAATTAAAAGATCGCAAAGTCATAATCTATTTCATTTCTTCTTCTTAATTGGCGTAGAAACCGCTTAAGCGATTATAGCCGAGTTAACTACAGCGCGCCAGTCGTTTCTTCTTTCGCTACGTGGCGCTAATTGATATTCCAAGCGAAACCAGGTCCTTCTCCCCTTGGTCCTTCCAACGGAGTGGAGGTCTTCCTCTTCCTCTGCTTCCCCCGGCGGGTACTGCGTCGAATACTTTCAGAGCTGGAGTGTTTTCGTCCATCCGGACAACATGACCTAGCCAGCGTAGCCGCTGTCTTTTAATTCGCTGAACTATGTCGATGTCGTCGTATATCTCGTACAGCTCATCGTTCCATCGAATGCGGTATTCGCCGTGGCTAACGCGCAAAGGACCATAAATCTTTCGCAGAACTTTTCTCTCGAAAACTCGCAACGTCGACTCATCCGTTCTTGACATCGTCCAAGACTCTGCACCATACAGCAGGACGGGAATTATGAGTGACTTATAGAGTTTGGTTTTTGTTTGTCGAGAGATAACTTTACTTCTCAATTGCCTACTCAGTCCGAAGTAGCACCTGTTGGCAAGAGTTATTTGCCGTTGATTTGCTAGGCTACGACGTTGTTGGTGGTGTTTACGCTGGTTCCAAGATAGACGGAATTATCTACGACTTCAAAGTTATGACTGTCAACAGTGACGTGAGAGCCAAGTCACGAGTGCGACGACTGTTTATTTGATGACAGGAGATATTTCGTCTTGCCCTCGTTCACTGCCAGACCCATTTTCTGTGCTTCCTTGTCCAGCCTGGATAAAGCAGAACTAACGGCGCGGGTGTTGAGGCCGATGATATCAATATCATCGGCATACGCCAACAGCTGTACACTCTTATAGAAGATGGTACCTTTCTATTTAGTTCTGCAGCTCGAACTATTTTCTCCAGAAGCAGGTTGAAAAAGTCGCACGATAGGGAATCGCCTTGTCTGAAACCTCGTTTGGTATCGAACGGCTCGGAGAGGACCTTCCCGATCCTGACGGAGCTTCTGGTGTTACTCAACGTCAGTTTACACAGCCGTATTAGTTTTGCGGGGATACCAAATTCAGACATCGCGGCATAAAGGCAGCTCCTTTTCGTGCTGTCGAAAGCAGCTTTGAAATCGACGAAGAGGTGGTGTGTGTCGATTCTTCTTTCACGGGTCTTTTCCAAGATTTGACGCATGATGAATATCTGGTCGGTTGTTGATTTGCCAGGTCTAAAGCCACACTGATAAGGTCCAATCAGTTTGTTGACGGTAGGCTTTAATCTTTCACACAATACGCTCGATAGAACCTTATATGCGATGTTGAGGAGGCTTATCCCACGGTAGTTGGCGCAGATTGTGGGGTCTGCTTTTTTATGGATTGGGCATAGCACACTTAAATTCCAATCGTTGGGCATGCTTTCGTCCGACCATATTTTACAAAGAAGCTGATGCATGCACCTTATCAGTTCTTCGCCGCCGTGTTTGAATAGCTCGGCCGGCAATCCGTCGGCCCCTGTCGCTTTGTTGTTCTTCAGGCGGGCAATTGCTATTCGAACTTCTTCATGGTCGGGTAATGGAACGTCTGCTCCATCGTCATCGATTGGGGAATGGGGTTCTCCTTCTCCTGGTGTTGTGCGTTCACTGCCATTCAGCGGGCTGGAGAAGTGTTCCCTCCATAATTTAAGTATGCTCTGGGCATCAGTGACTAGATCACCTTAGGGGGTTCTACAGGAATACGCTCCGGTTTTGAAACCTTCCGTAAGCCGCCGCAATTTTTCGTAGAATTTTCGAGCATTACCCCTGTCGGCCAGCTTATCAAGCTCTTCGGACTCACGCATTTCAGCCTCTTTCTTCTTCTGTCTACAAATGCGTCTCGCTTCCCTCTTCAACTCTCGGTATCTATCCCATCCCGCACGTGTAGTGGTCGATCGTAACGTTGCGAGGTAGGCAGCCTGTTTTCTCTCCGCTGTGACAAAAACCTCCTCGTCGTACCAGCTGTTCTTTTGCACTTTCCAATGGTTTCGGTTGCAGCTATACGTAAGGAGTTTGAAATGCCGTCCCACAGTTCCCTTATACCGAGTTGTTGACGAGTGCTCTCAGAGAGCAGGAGTGCAAGCCGAGTAGAAAATCGTTCGGCTGTCTGTTGTGATTGCAGCTTCTCGACGTCGAACCTTCCTTGTGTTTGGTGGCGCGCGTTTTTTGCTGCACAGAGGCGGGTGCGAATCTTAGCTACAACAAGATAGTGGTCCGAGTCGATGTTAGGACCTCGGAGCGCACGCACATCAAAACACTGGAGACGTGTCTTCCGTCTATCACAACATGATCGATCTGGTTGGTAGTTTTTCGATCCGGAGACAGCCAGGTAGCTTGATGAATCTTCTTATGCTGGAATCTAGTACTACAGATAACCATATTTTGGGCCCCGGCGAAGTCAATCAGCCTCAACCCATTTGGGGATGTTTCGTCGTGGAGGCTGAATTTACCGACCGTAGTGCCAAATATACCTTCTTTGCCCACCCTGGCGTTAAAGTCGCCAAGCACGATTTTGACATCGTGGCGGGGGCAGCTCTCATAAGCGCGCTCCAAGCGCTCATAGAAGGCATCTTTGGTTACATCGTCCTTCTCTTCCGTCGGGGCATGGGCGCAAATCAGCGATATGTTGAAGAACCTCGCTTTGATGCGGATTGTGGCTAGACGTTCATTCATCGCAGTGAATGATAGTACTCGGCGACGGAGTCTCTCTCCCACCACGAATCCTACACCAAACTTGCGCTCCTTTATATGGTCACTGTAGTAAATGTCACAAGGACCTACTCGTCTCTGTCCTTGTCCCGTCCATCGCATTTCTTGGACGGCGGTGATGTCAGCCTTTATTTTTATGAAGACATCAACCAGCTGGGCAGCGGCACCTTCCCAATTAAGGGACCGGATATTCCAGGTGCATGCCCTCAATTCGTAGTCCTTATTTCGTTTGCCATGGTCGTCATCAAAAGAGGGGTCTCTCATCCGAGGCTGGTTGTAGCTCTTCACTGGGCGTGTTTTTTACGTGGCGGGTCCCAAACCCAGCGCACAACCCTTGTAGGGAATGTTTCGCCTTCTCACTTTAGCTCGCCTTCGAACGGATGTTCTTAGGCTACCCAGAGGATACTTGGTCAAAGACCGGAAGTAGTGAGCTGCTTGAGCCATGTGTAAAAGAATCGTTTCTGGCCACTCCCAAGTGAATGGCGATCAGAGAACTTTCCTCACTTGCGTGAACTTCTACACATGACTCCATCCTCCCTACACATGACTCCATCCTCCATCCTTTCATTTATAATATATTTAAAAAAAAATTTTTTTACACATTTTTTCACAATACCAACCTAATATTTGTATTTCAAACGAAATATTTACAAACATTTTTTGCAACAATTTTTAATAATTCCAATTTTACAATTCTACTTCAAACGAAATATTTACAAAAAATTTTTTATATATTTTGTTGTAATACTACCAATTTTACAATTGTAGTATTTCAAACGAAACATTTTTAAGCTCAAACCTCCAATTTAATTTTATAAATGCAATCTGATAAATCTAAAGAGGATAAACCAAGAACACCTCAATTATTGGAAATTCCAAAAATGGCCGATGATGATAAATCACAAAGCACGCCTGCAGAAGCTACACGCTCAAAGCAGAGTATAAAACAAAAAAGATCAAAAGATCAGACAATACCTAGATTCATCACTGAAAGTGACAGTTTTATAAGATATTTTACAAGATTTCAAGCTTCCCCTATTACTGACATCACAGAATCAGTTCTGAATATAAAACTAGATAGTGTGAACAATCTCTGGGCTCGCCTTCTGGCAGCGTACGATACAATACTAGATACTGACGACGCAGAACTCCCAGAAAACGCAAAAGCTTCGGCGACAGCCAAGTGTGATAACTGCCGCGATCAGTATGAGTTAACAAAGGGAAAGATAACTGAACAAATAAGTTTAGTAAGGCCAAGTAGAGCCACTACTCCCCCTCCCAGAGTAGTTACAGCACCAAAAGAAGACCTAGATAAAAGCATGTATCTCAAAGTACCAGCTTGTGATACTGAAGTTTTTAATGGATGTTATGATCAATGACCGTCCTTCCGGGACATGTTCACTGCCGTTTTTATGAACCATCCTAAACTCTCACAAGCACAAAAGTTATACCATCTAAGGTACAAAACAAAAGGGGAAGCAGGCAGTATTGTCAAGCGATTCGCTTTAAATGACGAACATTTTAAGCTGGCTTGGGAAGCACTGGTCGAAAAATACGAAAATAGAAGGGTTATGATAGAAAACCCAATAAAAACATTATTACATCTACCAAAAATTCAAAAAGAAACCAGCCAGGAATTTTAAAGTTTATACTCGAAAGTGACTAATTGCATATCTGTATTAAAAACACAAAATATCTCCACAGAATCATGAGACCCCATCATAGTAACTATTTATGCAGAAACACTCCCTGATGCTGCGTTACTACGATGGGAACAATCACTTGTGGAAAGAAAAAAAATGCCCACATGGGAACAAATGAAAGCATTCCTCACTGCTCAATACGAGATAGCTGAGCGAATTGACAACAAAAATATAAATCTAAAAAGTCATCAAAATGACTAAAGTAAAAACTTGTTCAAACCTCAAGCCAGCAATAATATGCAATACAATAGACACGTTAATAGAAGTCTCACCTTCGTGTCAAACCAAACAAATAAATGGCAAACATTATGTGAAATTTGTAAGGGAGGTCATAACATAAGATCTTGCGAGAAATTTAAAAAGTTATCCGTTTCTGACAGAAACAATCTTGTCAGACAACATAAACTTTGCATCAACTATCGGTCGAATGCTCATACGACAAAAGACTGTGAAAGCAAATTTAATTTTGTGTACTGTCAACGAAGACATCACTCACTGCTTCATATTACCAACTTTCAAAATATGAAGCAAAATCAATTTCAAAAAACTACGGTGTTAGTCGCTGCAACTATATCAAGTAGTCCCGAAACCTCAAATCCCGAAAAAAGGGAAGAACAACCATGTTGCTCTAAAGCAGCAAAAATTCAAGCGCTTCATTCAGAAGATTAAAGCAAATCCCACTGCGGTCATCACCATAGAACATAAGGGTGATTTATTCAGACTAAGAGCACTAATAGATCAAGGATCTCAAAGATCCTTTATATCATCAAAGGCTCAAAATCGGCTCAAATTGCCAATAAAACATTCAAATTTCCAAATTTCGGGAATGTGCGGAAGAATTATCCAAAATTCGAACAAAATATGCCCAATTACCATAGTATCTCCAAATGCGGATATTAGAATAGATGCACAAGCCATCGTTCTACCGCAACTTACAAATTTGCTTCCAAGCTATGAAGTAAATAAAATACACCGGAAAAAATGCTCACATCTCAAATTAGCAGATCCCAATTGTCATACTCCATCACAAATCGACATATTATTGGGCAGTGACTTAATACCTCAAATAATTTTTGAAGGTATAGAGAAAATCTCCAATAAATTGTTAGCCCAAAATACAATCTTTGGGTGGATTATAAGTGGCCAAGTCCCTGAAAAAATCAATTCTTTCACCACACAAGTGGAAAATATCTCAAACGAGTTTTTAAATAACCAACTTAAAAATTCTGGGAAATAGAAGAATAACCCCAAATCACCCAAATTTCAGAAGAAGACCAGGCATGCGAAGCCTATTACAAGTCCACAACAACACGAAACGAACAAGGTCGTTATGTTGTGCGACTACCATTCAAACCAACTTTTCCTGAAACCGTAGCTCTAGGCCACTCTAGAATATCAGCAGTCCAGCAATTTCTAAGCCTGGAAAAAAGCCTGATAAAGAAAAGTGGGCACATATGATAATGTGATGGAAGAATATCTTGACCTGAATCATATGGAAGCAGCTGTACCATATGAAAAAGTGCCTAAAGGTAGATATTTATCATTTTATCTTCCACATCATGAGGTAATAAGACCTGTGGTTTTCAATGACTCAAAGAGTACGAGCTCAGGCAAATCACTCAATGATAAACTATACACAGGGCCAACATTACAACCTGATCTCATGTTGCTAATTCTAGATTGGCGCATGTTTAAAAACGTTTTCAATGAGGATGGAGAAAAAAATGTACAGTCAAATTCTAGTACATGAAGATGACCAAGATTTCCTGCGTATAGTCTTCCGCAAATCAAGTAATAGTCCAATCAGCGACTACAAACTTAAAACCGTCACCTTTGGCATCAATTGCGCACCCTATTTGGCGATCAGGACACTGCATGAATGAAAAAAAACGTGTGAAACAAATTTTCTTTTAGCAAGTTCTGTGTTACAAACACAAATATACGTTGACGACATTCGATCAGGCTGCAACAGTATCTCATTAGCGTGCGAATCACTATCTCAAGTGATCAAAGTACTAAATTCAGCGTGGTTTCCCTAAAAGAAAATTACATCAAATCATCCTGAAATAATAAAAAAACATAAAAAAGGAAGACTTATTAGATACAAGTTTTATTGAATTTGAAAAGGTCAGTACAACAAAAACCCTAAGTATTCAATGCAATGCGATAACAGATCAATTCTCATATACAGTTGAGTCAATATCTGCAATCTTCTGTTAGCAAAACTAGTGTCAGTTGTCCAAACTCAACTCAAATTAAAAAATCATAAAACGTATCTTTGGCCAGATTAAGAAATAGTTTTAGTATGGTTAGAAAAACCACCCTATACCTGGCAGACCTATGTATCTAGCCGCATATCTCAAATATTAGACTTAATTGGCCGAGCAAAATGGCAACATGTTGCAAGTGCAGATAACCCAGCAGATCTTGGGACAAGAGGCTGCAAGCCACTGCACCTCACCAGCACTACACTCTGGTGCAACGGTCCCACATGGCTAACAGAATCCCCAGAATTCTGGCCTAAGTCTCCTGCTCGGAATATCATACCTCCGGAAAGTCGGAAAATAGAAAATTTTCATGTCACACCAGAAGAGGATGATATTCTCCACAGATTTTCATCATTTCCTAGAGCACTAAGGGTAGTCGCTTATATGAACCAATTCATTCAAAGACTTAAACAAAAAATGAAAGGAGCATCAAATGATCCTTGCGTACAACTAACGCATTCCGATTTGCAACATGCCAAAGTTAGTCTCATCACCTACACCCAAACTCGCTATTTCAGTCAAGAGAAAGCAAAGTTGGTCGAAAGACGACCACTCGAAAAGGGAAGCTCTCTGCAACAAATGGTCCGTCAAGAATTATATATACCGCGACTAAAGCCACAAATCAAAAGGACGATTTTCATGTGTAAACCATGTACCATGTACAAACACAAAATGCGTACGCAGATCATGGCAGCATTACCACCTGAACGCTGCAATTATGCTCTACCCTTTACTATTATTGTGGTTGATTTTGCTGGACCTTTCATCAGCATTTGCACGCTTTGTCGGACCACGCGGATTTCCTTCAAAAATAATGAGCGATAATGGGAAAAACCTTGTCGGAGCCCAAAGAGCAACAGAGAAGGAGTTTATAAACTTCATGAAAGAAGTCTCCCCTGAAATAGTTAACAAATATGCACCCCAAGGGATCGATTGGCAATTTATACCTCCATGTTCTCCACATATGGGCGGACTTTGGGAATCAGCAGTAAATAGCTTTAAGTCCCATTTAAAGAAAACGGCTGGTAATCATAAATTCAATTATGAGAAGTTTACTACACTACTCACTCGTACCGAAGCCGTATTAAATTCAAGACCTATATCACCCCTCTCGCAAGATCCCTCCGATTTCACAGCTCTTACACCCGGACACTTCCTCAGAGAAGCTCCTCTTCTCGCCATACCTGAGACAGAAGGAGACTCACTCACTTTAATAAATCGATGGGAAAGAATCAAGATTCTCCATCATGAATTCAGCCACAGATGGAAGGAGGACTATCTTAAAGATCTCCATAAGAGATATCCATGGAAAACGATCCAGAAGGAACCCAGTACAGGCGAATGCGTCATCATACAGGAAGAATGCCTTCCCCCAACCGAATGGCGACTCGGCAGCATTGAAAAGGTACATCGGGGACGAGATGGTCACATTATAGTGGTAGATGTACAAACACAAACTGGCATACTAACTCGACCGTTGGTAAAATTGTGCTTCCTTCCGACCACCGAATAACTGATTACACAAACTCCGCGAAATCAAACGCATAAAATAAAATAAAATAAAAAAAATTTATTATTAAAATTGATCCGTTTAATCCTAAGTACTACCGTTATAATTACCGTAAAAAATATGTATAGTATATGATGATATATGTATCTATCTCTAAAAACAAGTACCCAATTACATAATTCAATACATGAACCATACAACATAACGAAATAAGAAAAGCATTTGAGCACAGAGAGTACTGTTCAGCTATATTTCTAGACGTGGCTCAGGCGTTTGATAAGGTGTGGCATGAAGGCCTTTTATATAAGATTAAACACATTATACCTTTAGAATTGTATAAAACATTGGAGTCTTATTTAAAAAATAGAAAAATTATGGTAAAAGTAGGAGGTTTCATATCTGATGAACGAAAGATAAAGGCTGGTGTACCACAGGGCAGTGTTTTAGGCCCAACACTATACATCATATATACAGCAGATTTTCCAACCGCTAACAATGTATTAACTACAACTTTTGCGGACGATACAGCTATAGTGAGCCGTAACATAATAAATAGCATCACTAATATTAGCCGAACACTTAAGGTTTGTCCAAGAATGGCTAGCCAACTGGCGTATAAATGTGAATGAACAAAAGTGACCTAGACCAAAAATGTGTCCAGCAGTAAAAATTAACAATATTTTAGTACCCCAAGCGAATGAAGTAACTTATCTTGGTATTCCCCTAGATAGAAGACTTACGTGAAGAAAACATATATCTAGTAAAATAACTTGCATGAAGATAAGAGCAAATTTAAATTAGCTTTTAAATAAATACTCCAAACTTAGCCTAGACAACAAAGTGCTTTTATATAATGCGGTTATAAAGCCGATTTGGATGTATGGCATTCAACTGTGGGGTACGACCGGTGCAAATAATATAGACATAATACAAAGGTTCCAATCAAAAATATTTAGAACAATCACGTGCTCGCCATGGTACATGCATAATGAAAATATCCATAAAGACCTCGGTATTTCTATGGTAAAGAAAGAAGTAGAAGACAGCAGAATTAAATATATATCTAAACTCCGAGATCACCCAAACCCCTTGGCTAATACTTTGGTATATTCCTGCGATCAAACACGCCACTAAGGAGCAACATCACCAAAACAGCTCAATCACTTGCTTGAGCTTGTCAAGTTTTTGAATATGTAGATCTAAAATTTTACTAATTTAATGTTAGGCTTTTAAAACAAAAATACAATAAATAAAAAGATATTGAAACAAAAAACTTTTGTGAAGATACATTGTCAAATGTGAAAGAACTTGATTCCGATCGTTCAGTTTGTATGGCAGCTATATGTTATAGTGGTCCAACATCGGCAGTTCCGACAAATGAGCACCTTCTTGAAGAGAAAATGACGTTTGCAAAATTTCAAAACGATATCCTAAAAACTGAGGGACTAGTTCGTTTATATACAGACAGAGACAGAAATCGACTCAGCTCAACATACTGATCATTTATATGTATAGTATATGTATATACTCTATAGGGTCTCCGACGCTTCGTTCTGGCTGTTACAAACTTCCTGGCACACTTAATATACCCTGTCCGGAGTATAACAAATATTTCGTAAACATATGCAAATAAACAAGTGTAACTTAAGTTTCAGTTTTAACCCGCATCTCGACAGACAAAAGCTTTTTCGTGAAAAAAAAGATTTCATATTTTCGGACTATAATAATTGTAGCATAAATTTTATATACCAATTAAAATAATAAATTTAATATGAGCAATAATTTTTTGATTTATGCTTGTATAAGTTTATTAAATGTAAGATTTCGCTAATTCGCCAATCCATTTTGTATAATTTTTCTGCAAATTAACAATATTAAACTAAATATTAATTTCTTTGAAAAATGTAAAATGGGATGTGTTGCCTCTTCGAAATTTTCATAGAAATAATAACTGATCTGTCAAACTTCTGAAGTGACAGTTCATTGCTTTTAATATAGTATGCCATATATGAATTAGGGCAATTCACAATCTGGAGCAAATGGTCTTGCATATTTGCCCTATTGTACTCTATAAGCAATATGGAGTATCCACAGGCAATACGTACAGCAATACAGTTAGTATAAACTACATTTTTACCTGGCGAGATGCCCCATAATGTTTTTAAAGCAATTTTTTATTACTTTCGACAAAAGTGATATTTTCGATGCATCGATGTTTTTATTCAACCGTGATAAATGAACGGCTGATTCGATCAATTTAATGTAAATGATTATTTTGCATGGTTATTGCGAATTGGCGCACCTTCTGCATTCATTTTAAACAAAAACAACTGTAAGAAATCTTTATAATTTTGATAGAAATTATAAAATCTATTTAAAATTTACCTACCTCAACATTTTAACGTTAAAATATATATTTAAGTAAAATGACAGCTAAAACAGGGTTGCAATTATGTTTTTGCGTGACATTGCACGCAAATAAACATGGGTTTTGGTCTGACATATTTTAAGGGCTTACAAATATTTATTGCGTGTGTTTGTTGTTGTGCCGTTGTATTAGATGGAAAAATTTACAATTCTTGCACCGTGGAAGAGTTTTGAAAGAGCAAGAGAATACCCCTAATGTCTATTGCTGCCTAAAAGAAATCTTCCAAATTCAAGGGAGAATATTCGGAATTTAAAAATTTCAACAGTTTGTTTGGGAGTTTGATTCCTATGATCCAAATATCCCAGATATTGAAAAATGAATTATGTTTTTGTCGGAGGCAAATTATCCGAAGGCGTTCGCAAGACTCAAATAAGTTTACGATAATAAATGTTTGATATTTTTCAATATAATTTCAAATCTTTTGAGCTGCCAAATATTCCCAAGCGATGAGCTTAGGCGCGCGATGAAGTGCCGGCTGCGTATAACCCATTGCTATTACTGGACGATGAGAAACGAACTACAAATACGATAACCATACACATAGTCGTGACAAAGGTTGACACTGCCACCCGATCAAAGTGAGAAGAACGGCTGGATTACGACAAGCTACCATTGTAAAAGGATTGTGAAGCCACCTTAGACGGTACCAGCACCTATCATCAGAAAGAACCTTAGACAGCCAGCGCGAGTCACGTGAAGTCGCCTCACATGAATGCAACGAAATCAGTTTTAGTTGCTGCAAATACAAACAGCCGACGTGCCAGCAGTGTAAACCAAAGGACCACTATTTAACAGCCTGTCCCACTTTCAAAACTCTCTCTGTGCAACAGAGATTTGAGCTTGTCAAATCGGTGCACTTATGTATGCATTAATTGTTTGCGAAAGGGGCATACGGTATCAAGTGAAGAGCGGATCGATGCCGCGCACCAATATCCCGTTTTTTTGCTGCTGAACCTCATCTGTAATTAACAACTACACACCAGTGATCAGCAGTGAATACTTGGCTTATGAATACACTCTCATATTCATGAATCACCCCCAATATTAACTCACACTTGCTCTCACTAAAAATATTATCTTCTCACAATCACATGGCTTCCTTGTGTAATAATGAGTGTGAACATGTCTCACAATCACTTATCGCTCACACTTGGCTTGGCTTGCTTCTCTGCATACAATTGTTTGAGCTATTCGTTGCTTACCATTAGATGAGTTGAAAGGCTCATGAATACATTCACTAATAAGTGGCTCATTGTTTATTCATGAATACATTCACAAATTCCGTGCCTATTCAAAATATATTTTATAACTACGCGGAGGGGTTTTAAAAGGAACGAAACGCGCGATTGTAGTGACGACAAAACTGAAACTTCTTTGTTTATTATCCTTTTATTGAATTATTTTCTTAAGCTTTATCTTACATTCTAGAAATTGGAGAGCTCAGGTAGATGAGTCACTGAAGTTTAAACCTACGCGGAGGGGTTTTAAAAGGAACGAGTGAGTCTATTGACTTCGTAAAAACTACAAAACTGAAACTTCTTTGTTTCTTATCCTTTTATTCAATTATTTCTTAAGCCTAAATGCAAAGCTTTATCTTACATTTTAGAAAATGAAGAGCTTAGGTAGATGAGTCCCTGAAGTTTATACCTACGCGGAGGGGTTTTAAAAGGAACGAGTGAGTCTATTGACTTCGTAAAAACTACAAAACTGAACTTCACCCAAATTTCAGAAGAATACCAGGCATGCGAAGCCTATTACAAGTCCACAACAACACGAAACGAACAAGGTCGTTATGTTGTGCGACTACCATTCAAACCAACTTTTCCTGAAACCGTAGCTCTAGGCCACTCTAGAATATCAGCAGTCCAGCAATTTCTAAGCCTGGAAAAAAGCCTGATAAAGAAAAGTGGGCACATATGATAATGTGATGGAAGAATATCTTGACCTGAATCATATGGAAGCAGCTGTACCATATGAAAAAGTGCCTAAAGGTAGATATTTATCATTTTATCTTCCACATCATGAGGTAATAAGACCTGTGGTTTTCAATGACTCAAAGAGTACGAGCTCAGGCAAATCACTCAATGATAAACTATACACAGGGCCAACATTACAACCTGATCTCATGTTGCTAATTCTAGATTGGCGCATGTTTAAAAACGTTTTCAATGAGGATGGAGAAAAAAATGTACAGTCAAATTCTAGTACATGAAGATGACCAAGATTTCCTGCGTATAGTCTTCCGCAAATCAAGTAATAGTCCAATCAGCGACTACAAACTTAAAACCGTCACCTTTGGCATCAATTGCGCACCCTATTTGGCGACAGGACACTGCATGAATGAAAAAAAACGTGTGAAACAAATTTTCTTTTAGCAAGTTCTGTGTTACAAACACAAATATACGTTGACGACATTCGATCAGGCTGCAACAGTATCTCATTAGCGTGCGAATCAATATCTCAAGTGATCAAAGTACTAAATTCAGCGTGGTTTCCCTAAAAGAAAATTACATCAAATCATCCTGAAATAATAAAAAAACATAAAAAAGGAAGACTTATTAGATACAAGTTTTATTGAATTTGAAAAGGTCAGTACAACAAAAACCCTAAGTATTCAATGCAATGCGATAACAGATCAATTCTCATATACAGTTGAGTCAATATCTGCAATCTTCTGTTAGCAAAACTAGTGTCAGTTGTCCAAACTCAACTCAAATTAAAAAATCATAAAACGTATCTTTGGTCAGATTAAGAAATAGTTTTAGTATGGTTAGAAAAACCACCCTATACCTGGCAGACCTATGTATCTAGCCGCATATCTCAAATATTAGACTTAATTGGCCGAGCAAAATGGCAACATGTTGCAAGTGCAGATAACCCAGCAGATCTTGGGACAAGAGGCTGCAAGCCACTGCACCTCACCAGCACTACACTCTGGTGCAACGGTCCCACATGGCTAACAGAATCCCCAGAATTCTGGCCTAAGTCTCCTGCTCGGAATATCATACCTCCGGAAAGTCGGAAAATAGAAAATTTTCATGTCACACCAGAAGAGGATGATATTCTCCACAGATTTTCATCATTTCCTAGAGCACTAAGGGTAGTCGCTTATATGAACCAATTCATTCAAAGACTTAAACAAAAAATGAAAGGAGCATCAAATGATCCTTGCGTACAACTAACGCATTCCGATTTGCAACATGCCAAAGTTAGTCTCATCACCTACACCCAAACTCGCTATTTCAGTCAAGAGAAAGCAAAGTTGGTCGAAAGACGACCACTCGAAAAGGGAAGCTCTCTGCAACAAATGGTCCGTCAAGAATTATATATACCGCGACTAAAGCCACAAATCAAAAGGACGATTTTCATCTGTAAACCATGTACCATGTACAAACACAAAATGCGTACGCAGATCATGGCAGCATTACCACCTGAACGCTGCAATTATGCTCTACCCTTTACTATTATTGTGGTTGATTTTGCTGGACCTTTCATCAGCATTTGCACGCTTTGTCGGACCACGCGGATTTCCTTCAAAAATAATGAGCGATAATGGGAAAAACCTTGTCGGAGCCCAAAGAGCAACAGAGAAGGAGTTTATAAACTTCATGAAAGAAGTCTCCCCTGAAATAGTTAACAAATATGCACCCCAAGGGATCGATTGGCAATTTATACCTCCATGTTCTCCACATATGGGCGGACTTTGGGAATCAGCAGTAAAAAGCTTTAAGTCCCATTTAAAGAAAACGGCTGGTAATCATAAATTCAATTATGAGAAGTTTACTACACTACTCACTCGTACCGAAGCCGTATTAAATTCAAGACCTATATCACCCCTCTCGCAAGATCCCTCCGATTTCACAGCTCTTACACCCGGACACTTCCTCAGAGAAGCTCCTCTTCTCGCCATACCTGAGGATCTTGGGACAAGAGACAGAAGGAGACTCACTCACTTTAATAAATCGATGGGAAAGAATCAAGATTCTCCATCATGAATTCAGCCACAGATGGAAGGAGGACTATCTTAAAGATCTCCATAAGAGATATCCATGGAAAACGATCCAGAAGGAACCCAGTACAGGCGAATGCGTCATCATACAGGAAGAATGCCTTCCCCCAACCGAATGGCGACTCGGCAGCATTGAAAAGGTACATCGGGACGAGATGGTCACATTATAGTGGTAGATGTACAAACACAAACTGGCATACTAACTCGACCGTTGGTAAAATTGTGCTTCCTTCCGACCACCGAATAACTGATTACACAAACTCCGCGAAATCAAACGCATAAAATAACATAAAATAAAAAAAATTTATTATTAAAATTGATCCGTTTAATCCTAAGTACTACCGTTATAATTACCGTAAAAAATATGTATAGTATATGATGATATATGTATCTATCTCTAAAAACAAGTACCCAATTACATAATTCAATACATGAACCATACAACATAACGAAATAAGAAAAGCATTTGAGCACAGAGAGTACTGTTCAGCTATATTTCTAGACGTGGCTCAGGCGTTTGATAAGGTGTGGCATGAAGGCCTTTTATATAAGATTAAACACATTATACCTTTAGAATTGTATAAAACATTGGAGTCTTATTTAAAAAATTAGTAAAAAATTATATCTGATGAACGAAAGAAAAGTGTACCACAGGAGGTTTCATATCATATATGATCCAACGAAAGATAAAGACGATACAGCAGTAAAAATAAATAGCACAATATTTTAAGGTTTGTCCAAGAACCAACTGGCGTATAAATGTGAATGAACAAAAAGTGACCTAGACCAAAAATGTGTCCAGCAGTAAAAATTAACAATATTTTAGTACCCCTAGATGAATGAAGTAACTTATCTTGGTATTCCCTAGATAGAAGACTTACGTGAAGAAAACATACATATATGTATATAGTAAAATAACTTGCATGAAGATAAGAGCAAATTTAAATTAGCTTTTAAATAAATACTCCAAACTTAGCCTAGACAACAAAGTGCTTTTATATAATGCGGTTATAAAGCCGATTTGGATGTATGGCATTCAACTGTGGGGTACGACCGGTGCAAATAATATAGACATAATACAAAGGTTCCAATCAAAAATATTTAGAACAATCACGTGCTCGCCATGGTACATGCATAATGAAAATATCCATAAAGACCTCGGTATTTCTATGGTAAAGAAAGAAGTAGAAGACAGCAGAATTAAATATATATCTAAACTCCGAGATCACCCAAACCCCTTGGCTAATACTTTGGTATATTCCTGCGATCAAACACGCCACTAAGGAGCAACATCACCAAAACAGCTCAATCACTTGCTTGAGCTTGTCAAGTTTTTGAATATGTAGATCTAAAATTTTACTAATTTAATGTTAGGCTTTTAAAACAAAAATACAATAAATAAAAAGATATTGAAACAAAAAACTTTTGTGAAGATACATTGTCAAATGTCTTGATTCCGATCGTTCAGTTTGTATGGCAGCTATATGTTATAGTGGTCCAACATCGGCAGTTCCGACAAATGAGCACCTTCTTGAAGAGAAAATGACGTTTGCAAAATTTCAAAACGATATCCTAAAAACTGAGGGACTAGTTCGTTTATATACAGACAGAGACAGAAATCGACTCAGCTCAACATACTGATCATTTATATGTATAGTATATGTATATACTCTATAGGGTCTCCGACGCTTCGTTCTGGCTGTTACAAACTTCCTGGCACACTTAATATACCCTGTCCGGAGTATAACAAATATTTCGTAAACATATGCAAATAAACAAGTGTAACTTAAGTTTCAGTTTTAACCCGCATCTCGACAGACAAAAGCTTTTTCGTGAAAAAAGATTTCATATTTTCGGACTATAATAATTGTAGCATAAATTTTATATACCAATTAAAATAATAAATTTAATATGAGCAATAATTTTTTGATTTATGCTTGTATAAGTTTATTAAATGTAAGATTTCGCTAATTCGCCAATCCATTTTGTATAATTTTTCTGCAAATTAACAATATTAAACTAAATATTAATTTCTTTGAAAAATGTAAAATGGGATGTGTTGCCTCTTCGAAATTTTCATAGAAATAATAACTGATCTGTCAAGTGACAGTTCATTGCTTTTAATATAGTATGCCATATATGAATTAGGGCAATTCACAATCTGGAGCAAATGGTCTTGCATATTTGCCCTATTGTACTCTATAAGCAATATGGAGTATCCACAGGCAATACGTACAGCAATACAGTTAGTATAAACTACATTTTTACCTGGCGAGATGCCCCATAATGTTTTTAAAGCAATTTTTTATTACTTTCGACAAAAGTGATATTTTCGATGCATCGATGTTTTTATTCAACCGTGATAAATGAACGGCTGATTCGATCAATTTAATGTAAATGATTATTTTGCATGGTTATTGCGAATTGGCGCACCTTCTGCATTCATTTTAAACAAAAACAACTGTAAGAAATCTTTATAATTTTGATAGAAATTATAAAATCTATTTAAAATTTACCTACCTCAACATTTTAACGTTAAAATATATATTTAAGTAAAATGACAGCTAAAACAGGGTTGCAATTATGTTTTTGCGTGACATTGCACGCAAATAAACATGGGTTTTGGTCTGACATATTTTAAGGGCTTACAAATATTTATTGCGTGTGTTTGTTGTTGTGCCGTTGTATTAGATGGAAAAATTTACAATTCTTGCACCGTGGAAGAGTTTTGAAAGAGCAAGAGAATACCCCTAATGTCTATTGCTGCCTAAAAGAAATCTTCCAAATTCAAGTGAGAATATTCGGAATTTAAAAATTTCAACAGTTTGTTTGGGAGTTTGATTCCTATGATCCAAATATCCCAGATATTGAAAAATGAATTATGTTTTTGTCGGAGGCAAATTATCCGAAGGCGTTCGCAAGACTCAAATAAGTTTACGATAATAAATGTTTGATATTTTTCAATATAATTTCAAATCTTTTGAGCTGCCAAATATTCCCAAGCGATGAGCTTAGGCGCGCGATGAAGTGCCGGCTGCGTATAACCCATTGCTATTACTGGACGATGAGAAACGAACTACAAATACGATAACCATACACATAGTCGTGACAAAGGTTGACACTGCCACCCGATCAAAGTGAGAAGAACGGCTGGATTACGACAAGCTACCATTGTAAAAGGATTGTGAGCCACCTTAGACGGTACCAGCACCTATCATCAGAAAGAACCTTAGGCAGCCAGCGCGAGTCACGTGAAGTCGCCTAACATGAATGCAACGAAATCAGTTTTAGTTGCTGCAAATACAAACAGCCGACGTGCCAGCAGTGTAAACCAAAGGACCACTATTTAACAGCCTGTCCCACTTTCAAAACTCTCTCTGTGCAACAGAGATTTGAGCTTGTCAAATCGGTGCACTTATGTATGCATTAATTGTTTGCGAAAGGGGCATACGGTATCCAAGTGAAGAGCGGATCGATGCCGCGCACCAATATCCCGTTTTTTTGCTGCTGAACCTCATCTGTAATTAACAACTACACACCAGTGATCAGCAGTGAATACTTGGCTTATGAATACACTCTCATATTCATGAATCACCCCCAATATTAACTCACACTTGCTCTCACTAAAAATATTATCTTCTCACAATCACATGGCTTCCTTGTGTAATAATGAGTGTGAATATGTCTCACAATCACTTATCGCTCACACTTGGCTTGGCTTGCTTCTCTGCATACAATTGTTTGAGCTATTCGTTGCTTACCATTAGATGAGTTGAAAGGCTCATGAATACATTCACTAATAAGTGGCTCATTGTTTATTCATGAATACATTCACAAATTCCGTGCCTATTCAAAATATATTTTATAACTACGCGGAGGGGTTTTAAAAGGAACGAAACGCGCGATTGTAGTGACGACAAAACTGAAACTTCTTTGTTTATTATCCTTTTATTGAATTATTTTCTTAAGCTTTATCTTACATTCTAGAAATTGGAGAGCTTCAGGTAGATGAGTCACTGAAGTTTAAACCTACGCGGAGGGGTTTTAAAAGGAACGAGTGAGTCTATTGACTTCGTAAAAACTACAAAACTGAAACTTCTTTGTTTCTTATCCTTTTATTCAATTATTTCTTAAGCCTAAATGCAAAGCTTTATCTTACATTTTAGAAAATGAAGAGCTTAGGTAGATGAGTCCCTGAAGTTTATACCTACGCGGAGGGGTTTTAAAAGGAACGAGTGAGTCTATTGACTTCGTAAAAACTACAAAACTGAAACTTCTTTGTTTCTTATCACAAATTCCATCTTCACCAATTACTTCAACATGAAATACGTCTTCACCTGCAAATGACCTGAACTTCTTTTTTCCAAATATTTCAAACATGGGCGCGCAGGAACGTATCGAAGATGAGATAGATCGATATTTTACAGAAAGAATACAATTTGATAATGACTTCGACGCAATTCAATGGTGGAAGCAACATAAAGCTATCTTACCACGCATATCAAAACTTGCACTTAAAATATTAACTATACCTGCAAGTAGTGCGGCGTCTGAACGTGTATTTTCCTTGGCAGGCAATTTAATAACTGATAAAAGAAATCGACTTGCACCCAAAACCGTAGATAAAATAATATTCCTGAATTTAATATTTAAGACTAACTAATATGGCAATAAGACCTTAGAAACTTAAAAAACAAAAATATACAGTGATATTAAGAAGTAATTTTGTGCAATACCTCAATCTTAATACATATATATTTAGAAGCTATATTTATAATATGTACTTGTATCTTTGGAGTTGAATCTTATGTATGTCCATAAATCTTGAAGTAAATTTTATGCTTATTATTTTTATTTTTTACCGAAATTAACTGAAGTTTGTTATTTAGTTTTTTGATAATAATTCATGTAATTTTTATACCATTAAACTGACGTGATTTTTATTTTTAATTTTAATTCCATTGAAAGGAACTGAATTATCATTTTATAAAATAAAATGTAATATTATAAGTGATAATATAATAATATAAGTATGTATGTATATGTGATTTTTTTTAATAATAGAGAAAATTAAAACAAAATATGAAAATCAAGTTTTTATTTTCATTATATCTAGTCATTATTAGAACCAGTTACAAAATCCTTGTTGTTATACAATAATATAATAGTAACTCTTACTAATTTCGTAATGGATTTCTTAGCCTTTGGTTCATAGCGTTACGGCTCAAGTGGCTCAAGTGGCTTGTGCACAATTGAGCTTCTTCGTATATTCACAAGTGTTTTGTATTCATGAATGTCAGAGAATCCTAAGCAAAGATTCATAAGTATTGTGAATGTATGCTTCATACAAGCTAAGCAGCTCACAAGCCAAAACTCTCTCTCTCATAATTGTAAGTGAGCAGTATTCACACTTATACTCATTCCGTGAATAATTTGCTTGCTTCATACTCAATTTTTCGCAAGTGGCTCAAAGTTGTGTTTAACTCATTCACTGCAGATCACTGCTACACACGCAATGCATACAACAGGTGTGCCTGATCGGGTAATGTTGGCAGTAGCAGTTATTCTTATCACATCCAGCCAATACTTGCCCGCAAGAGCTTTAATGAAAGCTGCGCATTCGACGGCAAAATAGGACTTTAAATAGTATAGGAATTGGAAATTCAAATACGAAAGTCAGGGCCAAATTAAGTGCGTCTGTTAAGGGGGTATTCTAGTCTAGAATTTTGAAAAAATCGATTTTTTTTTGCATATTCTTAAAGACTGCACCTTTAACCCTCCGATGTTCATATAGGTCTGGCCAGACCCATTCGATCTTTAAATGTATGTAGATCTTTTATTTTTAATATCTGAGGCTTCTTAGTCCATGACTTCCTAAAATGTAGTGTGCTAAACACAATGAAGTAGCAAAATTAAGATTTTTGCTATATTTGTTGTAAAAATAATAATTTTAAACTAATTTCGTTTATTAAGCTCACATGGGTCTGTGCAGACCCATATAAGCTTCTCATGTAAATTGGTTAACCGTTAGGTGTAAACAACTAAACTGTTAGCGGAGGCAGCGGCAGAGATAATTTTTTAGTTGATATTTGACAATTGAAGTGAACACGTGTTTTTTAATTAGTGGGAAGTGTTTTTTTTAATAAAATGGAACAAGTAAATATGGATGAAGTTGATGTGTTGACGCGTTTGCTTCGTAAGCTAAACGCAGCAAATGTGAGTCCGGAAGAACGTCAGCGACTTCAGGCACAAATTGAAGAAATTATGAGACAGGAGTCCGATCCATTTGAAACAAGTGGCGACGTAGAAGATGATGAATATTTTCCAGATGAAGATGACTTCGGTGAAGCATCAGATATAGAACAGGAAATCGAGTTAGAGGCTGTTCTGGCTGAAAACCACGATGATATTGAGGATTTGTATAGAGAAGCTATCGCCCTTGAGGCTTCAACTACAATGGAATCATGCAGCACATCTATTACCCAGGGCCTTATATACAGGTCGAAAGATGGTAGAATGTGGAATTCAAATCCTCCACCACCTGGAAGGCCTCGTTGTCACAATGTTACAACTTTTACTCGTAAAGGGCCACTACGAGGAGCGTCACCGAGTCATAAAGCTCTTTTCAAGCTATTGCTGTCTCCTGAAATCGTAAGTATCATTGTGCGGGAAACCAACAGAAAAGCCGTTGAAGCGTTTCGTCTATGGAATGAAAAGCATTCCAGTAATAAACAGCGTTCTTGGGTAATGACTGACGAAGACGAAATGTATGCTTTTTTTGGGATGCTACTTATTGCTGGTGTATTCCACTCGAATTTTCAGCCAGCGAAAGAATTGTGGGCCAGCTACAATATGTCAATTTATAAGGCAACTATGTCATTGAATCGGTTCAAGAGCTTAACTACTTTCATCCGTTTCGGTAACAGTGGTACTCGTGCTGAGAGGTTGAAGCAAAGCAAAACTGCTGCCCTGGACGATGTATAGCTCATGCTGATGGCCAATTTAGAGAAAGCATACACTCCGGATTGTCATGTAACCGTCGATGAACAGTTATTTCCATATCGTGGGCGCACTCGATTCACCCAATATATTCCGAGTAAGCCGGCAAAATATGGCATGAAAGTGTGGTGGATTTGTGACTCTGTTTCAAACTACCCTTTGAAAAGTATAATTTATACTGGAAAACCACCAGGTGGCCAGCGAGAAACGAATCAAGGTGAACGGGTCGTCATGAAATTGATGCAAAATTATATGGACAGCGGTAGGACTGTTTATGCTGACAATTTTTTTTCAACATACAACTTGGCAGAAATGTTGATGAATCGTAGAGTGGCTTTTGTCGGTACCGTAAGAAAAAATAAGACCTTCATTCCGCATGAATTGCTTAACCCGAAGCGTGATGTTAAAAGCACTTTATTTTGTTATCACAATAATAATATCGGTCTGTGCTCGTATATGGCAAAGCCGAAAAAGCCAGTAATTATGTTATCCACTGCCCATTACCGTCAAAGCACCGATCCATTGAAAGGATTCAAGCCAGATCAAATTTTGGACTACAATAAATTTAAAGCGGGGGTAGCTACAATGGATCAAATGTTGACTGGCTATTCGTGCAAACGCTCGACAAACCGTTGGCCACTGGCAATGTTTTATAATATGCTGGATATTGCCGGTTTGGCCTCATTCATCATCTATGACGAGCTGAATCCGGCAAAGCAGAGTGATAAGAGGCGCTCATTTATCATTGAATTGGCACGGCAGCTAGTTATTCCACATATGACGAAACGGGCGACTAACCCCTTAGTATGGAGGTTTGCTCATATAAGACAAGCAATGAATCTTTTCAATATCAAGGTGAGTATGAATTATATACACACCTACATATATCTCCGCGTATAAAGATATGTGTATGCATGTATTCATATTTACTAATTTAAAATAAATTATTTCGCTACTTTTAGGTACCGGAATCTTGTCCATCGACATCAGATGCAACACAGCAACAATCATATGCTCAAGTTGCTTCAAAACGGTCATCGTGCTACCATTGTGCTGCTTCTTCTTCGAAAAAGCGACGTAAAACTCGTTATAACTGCAGCAAATGTAATCGACCCATATGTCTTAATGAACATTCCATGCAACTATATAGTTGTAAACCCAATTTCCCTTCATAATTAATACTAATCCGTTCAAATAAATAAATAAAATTATTTTTAAAACCGTATTTCTTACATTATTTTTATGGGTCTGGGCAGACCCTTATGATGCACTTACCGCATCATAAGGCACCGAACATCGGAGGGTTAAGAATATATTCCCCTAAGGCATTTTTAAAATTCCTATTATTTACCGACTTATAGCTATTTTAGTGACGCAGCGTGCAACTGCCTGCAGTTAGACTCAAATCTTTAATCGCGTTTTTCTCGAAACTACTATTTTCAACACTTCTGACGTGATTTCTAAAGTTCTAATTAACCGATTAACTTGAAATTTGGTGTGGACCTTCTTTATATATCTCTCTATGGTTGGAACTAGGATTATTAAAAAAATTTGATTTTTACTATTTTTAAAAAATTTTGATCTTTGCCAAAAAACGGGCAAAAAATATCCTAGTTCAGACGATAGCGGCATTTGTACTGATTAAAATTTTTTTTTTTTTTGTCGGATCACATAAAGTGTTGGAATCGTGTCAGGAAGGGCACACCCTTATTTTCAACCCCCGCCACGCCACCACGCCGCAATTAATCAAATTCACAAAAATTTTTTTAATCAAATTATCACAAAAAAATTCTGGGCTCTGGAGGAACTTCATTCAGAAGCAAATGACAACATTCACACCAGAACAAAACGAGTGTGAACAAATTTTCGTCAATAAAACTAAAGTATATTTTTCAGGAAGGCTTCAAGTTAGAATGCCCTTTAACGATGACCGTAAGTTACTCGGTCACTACTATGAAAACGCAGTACACCGGTTTTAAGCCCTGGAGAGGAGAACGTTGAAAGAGTCAAGAATATATGTACGATTTATGAACGAGTATAAAGCGCTGCGTCACATGAGTCCAACAAATAATAATATCCCGAGTGTGCCACCCTATATCATTCCGCATCAATGCGTTTTGAGGCTGAAGGCACAACAACAAAATTTCGGATTGTCTTTGATGCGTCGATCCGTATTTCTTCATATATTTCTTTACATGCACTTTGGATGGTAGGCCGAACCATCCCCGAAGAATTCTTCTTCGTTTTCGCTAACAAAAGAACACTTTAACGCCAGACATTACTAAAATGTTCTGCTAAATAATCATGTAAGAAGAAGACAGAAATTGTCATTGTGTGGAGTGTATCCCTCAGAGCAAATTCAGTTTTTTCGACTTAACACCGTTACTTACAGCACTGCTCCTGCACCCTTTCTCGCAACTCGGTGATTACAAATGCTTAGCGATGCCAATACAACTAAGTACCCACTCAGTTCATTGGCTATTAAAAGAGACTTTTATGTTGATAACCTATTAGCAGGATCTGAAAATATTGAGCCTCTAGATCTTTTAAAAAGTGAAGTAATTAAATTATAAAACTCAGCCGGATTCTCCTTAACGAAGTGATTTTCGAACAGTAGATGCCCCGAAAAAACATTAAGCTTCAATGGCAAAAACTCAACTCAAATTATAGGAATCCATTGATTGCCGAATTAGGATTTGTTTTGTATGACAATTTTAATGATCAGCGAGCCACTAAACGATACATATTGTTAGTCTCTGCTCGCGTTTTCGAAACCTTTTTGATTGGAGTGAGTCGTTTCCATTGCGCTTTGAAACTAGCAGAATTTCAAAGCCAACATACTGCAGGTCAATTAGCATCTGCCAAATACATAACTTTTTCGACGCTTCAATAAGAGTGTACGGATGCTGCGTATACATACATGCGAAACCAATCTGCTAGTGGTATCAAACGTATGCTACTTACTACAAAGCCTAAAGTGGCTCCGTTGGAGACAAAGTCATGAGTTGCGCCAATGTTGAGTCGACGATTCGAGAAAATTACATTTTGGACAAACTTAGAAATCATATTGCATCCATCTTCATTGCAAACCGTTGTTGCAAATAGTGTCCGAAATCCAAGAACTAACTGTCAAAATACAATAGCGACATGTGAAAACAAAGCAAAATTTTGCGGACCAAGTATCTCGGGGTTGCAACAGGGATGAATTGAGTAATTCAATATGGTTTGGCGATCCACAGTTCCTCCTAGAAGACCACGCTTTATGGCCAATTAACACTTACTACCATCTCTCCCTAGATGACGACGCATTAGAGAAGAAAAAAATACTTTCACACTAGCTATAAATGTGAAAAATAATACAATATCGAACCTTATCGAAAAAATTTTCTTCTAATCAAAAATTACTTAGGGTGATCGCATATTTATTATCAGACTTCTGACATATTACACTTAAGTTTTTAGAAAATTGTTCAACATTCGGAATTTGCGAATGAATTTCAAAAACTGACTAAGGGCACCACGCTATCCGCAAACTTGCAAAAATCAATCAGTTCTTGCATAAGTACTCGGGTATGTTGCTCTCATTCAAATTAATCCGGATTATTGTAGTAGGCAGCGAAGTTCCCTAAACACTTCGCTGTGAGCGAGTTAATTTTTACATTAAGTAAAAATGAGTCAAAAGAATATATTTTGAGCTGCACAGAAATGTGTACTCTTTATTTTACTCTTAAGACTAAGTTATTACATGGTTCTTACTTCTATTTATACTAACTAATATGATACTTATTACTAGTTGATAGTTTGTTTAGAAATAATACCATATATTGTTTGTTTAGGTTTGTTTACATAAATCTTAGTGCTACTTACATACATATACTATTTAGATGCTAGTTGTTTACTAGTAAATAACTATTTGGGTTGTTATTGTTTGTTGTACTTATAGTGCACTTCTATTGTTCCAAGATAAGGTTGTTTTGATGTTTGTTTGCTTAGGATTGTTTGTTGTAGTGATAGTGCATTTCAATTGTTCCAACTCAGTGTTGTCTTGATGCATTCTGTTTACTGAAACAAAAGGTTGTTTTGAAGTTTATTACTACAAGTATTATAAGGAATACGTTCCTTAACTCGCTCAATGGGCAATGGGCTGCTCAGAAAAGCTGGGAGCACTGCTGGCCGATCCTCTATTCGAGGCCCCTTGCACCGTTGAGTCAAGATCGCATTGACGGCAAAGCAAAAGGTTATCACCGATAAAATGCTTTTCATTGACAGTAACGGTGTCACCAGCGTTATTTCGAAAGTACGGACCGATGATTTCACTAGACCAAAAACCACTGTCAATTTAGGTGAATGTAATGTTCGTCCTTTAATAATTTTAAATTTTTCTCCGCACCAGAATCGACACTAATAAGATTGAAAGTAGAGAAACAGGATAAAGAGTTTTTATTGGCTTTAATTATTGAATCCGTTTCGATCGAAAAACTTGACAATTCGATTGAAAATTATTACATTGAAATCATTGAAACCGTACCGAAACTTAAGTTTTCGAAGCAGTTGAAGTTACTTGCCGACTCGATAAAATACATTCCGTGGCTAATAGATGGCGCTAATTTCGAAATCATTGAAACCGCAAAATCGAAAATATTTGTCGAAATCTATCCGTTGATCAGTAAACTGCGTAAATTGGCAAAAATGAAGCATTTGTAAGTATTTATGTAAAAAAAAATACCTGAGAACGCATTAAATTGAGTTTTTAACATGTAATTTAGAGAGAAGAAACAAAAACACACCAACAAATTCAAATCACTCATATCCCATATGTGAGAATCATGACTACTGCCGGGATACTTAGCACAAACGTTTCGTATTTGCATCTTGTGGTCGCACACCTACATACGAAAAACATTTACTATGTATATATAGAATACTGAGTGAAAAGTTAATTTTGAAAAAGCCTAACATTCATTCTTGAGAATCCTTTGCGGTTAAAATACAGATGTTTATCTCTTGACGGTGCCATTATCTTTATGTGAGTTCCATCAACTGCCATTGTCACACCAGGAATTTTTGATTTTCCAAAAAAATATGTTTTTGCTTCTAATTCCTCGCTGGCGGTCATGTCAATGGAAATCCATATTGAATATAGAATGTACTCAAGAATGTTGAGTACTTCACCTAATACAACACAAAATGTCGATTGGACCATATTTATATTGAAGTCCTTTCCAAAACAATGTTGATAACTGCCTATGGCTAAGAAACGTAGACATGCAGAAAGTTTTATTTTTGGAGAAAGAGAACCTTGTCTTTTGTCATTTCCAAATTTATTTTCGCATTCCCCCAAAATGTATATAAATGCCCTTTTGTTGATCCGAAAATCTTTGACGAAACTGCGTATGTACATGCATACATACATACATATGTACATATGTAAATAAAAAGTTGTTTTTTTTAGCTTAAATAATTCAAGTTGGGAAGAATTTAGTATACCGTCCCAGGATTTCAAGGATAAAATTGATATGGTCGGATAGAGATTATCCAAATCAAGGATATATATGGTTATAGCCGCAGGAAGCTTATAGTTTAAGAGATATTCGCGTTTAAAATTTAAAATTTGCAATATTTTAATAACATTTTGTCTATATTTAAAATTAATTTTGCACTTATATTTTTCAATTTTATATACACTAACACATCACTAATTCGTTTGAAACATTTATTTTATATCATATATTGCAAAAATAGCTTTTATTATACATTTGAATTATTGTTGAATTATGACTATTTAATAATAACAAATTAATTTCAAACTCCTCTATCCGACCATACCAATTTTTTCCCCGAAATCCTGGGACGGTATACTAAATCCGACCTTTCAACTTACTTACAGTCATCCATTTCCAGCACGTCTTTTGAAATATTCCTCAAATTTCTGCGCTCACGACGAATGTTTACACTATTTTCACCATCACTATCACTTAAATATAATGCAATTGTATCCATTTTAAATATTTGTAAAAACGAACTAAAAAACTAAGACAATTTATTTCATTTTTCAAACTTGTCAAATGTGTTGATAACGCAGCTTGCTTAAGGTATGGTAAAGCAGGTTTTCGACGGTATCAATGATCGCATGAACATTTTCGATCGAAAATTCTTTCCGCAACGAATTCGATTTCGATGCAGAATGCATGGATGATATTCCACATTTTTAAAACTTGGTTTCATACAGTATTTGTTAAAAGAGTAAGATATGTTTTTGTTTATGCAGTGATTTCAAACTAGAATAAATTCAGATTTGTTCTATAGATGCATCGATTTTCAAATTTGTAGGTGACAGACGGCAGCTATGCGAGTTTGAAACTCTCATAAACAGCTCATTGTCCTTTTTATAATATTTTCAATGAAAATTGATAGAAGATAAACATTACAGTTGTTAGCCGACCAATTTTTACCAAACCATTTTTTATTACAAAAACATATCAACACATTATTTTTAAAACTGCATCACAACATAGAAGTTTTATTGATATTATATTGAGAATTTGATAAACAGCTGTCAGGGTTGCTTGTATTTCATTCACAATAGATGAAAATTGGCCATTTTTAACAATGTTGCCAACGAAAATCTCACAAACTCCCTAAAATTTTGAGAGTTATTTTTGGATTCAGTAATGGAGTTAGCTGTGGTAACTCCTGAATTAATCCCGAAAAATGCAATTAATCTGGTTTAACGCTGCCGTCTGTCAAACATATTTCAAAACTTCGTACATCGTACGTCGTATTCGTAGAAAAGACTCCATCAGAATAAGGTTACTTATTACTTCAACGTTACAAACACCTTATGAATGTATATATTGTTATCAAATATGTATACAAATGCTCTATGTATTACCAAAGATGTAATGTTAAGACAATAAAAAAAGGGCATACGTATGTTTGAATTTTCATTAAAAAATAAATAGACTTGTAGTATATTGTTTAAATACACGTATACTCATTAGCATGTTTCATATCACGAAAAAGTTAAGTATAACTTAAAAAAATTACAAAATTGAGCAATGTCGTATTTTCTTAACTTTATATCAAAATTTCGATAAAATTTCTTTGGTACTACGATATACATCAAGAATACAAATTTAGGAAGGAAACGACGATTACGACTACAACTTGAAAGGGGTACAGAAAACGTGATGTTTCGACCAAGATAAAGAAGATAAGAAATAAAGAATTCTGTTAGATTTACTGCTGTTCTATCTACGGTTCTATACTCAAAAAAATTATATTAAACAGTGTTGCATGAAAGATATTTCCATTTTTATTGTAATCGAAATTCGTTTATCAGAAATTGCTCTTTTTGCAAATAATATTAAAATAAAGCTTGTTTACAAGAATCACCATTAATATAAAGACCGATAATAACATTAGTTAGTAATTCCGTCAAACGCTTGGTAGATCATTATCAAATGCATTCATATTGACGCGAACCTTTTGTTGGTTACGAACTTGTTCTTTTCTTTTTAAAAATAAGTTGTAGCCTTTACTATCTATATAAAAAGGAGCAAACTTCCTTTTTTTCAAACTAATTTTATCGTCCAAAACATATTGAGTATAATCTGCAACCTCTTTTAACAAAGGACCTTTACTTGCTTTACAAGATTCTGGCTTTGAAATAATATGCGGATGTAGTCCAGTTTCATTGCGAAACTCTATTACATGTAAGTTTGTTCTTCTTGATATTTCTTCATGAGTTTTTTGCTGCAGCAATCCCAAAAACAATGCTTTGACAATGTGTTGCAAATTTGTGGATCCCTCTATTTTTGCATGTAAATTTCGAATCCCAATCACTTTACAAATAGTTTCGATCGCACGGTGACAAACAAGGCCATATCCTTCCGGTTTTCTTTGAACAAAAATTCTAGTTTTGCCAAATGCACAAGAAAAATCATGAAATACTGTATGATTATCACACAATTCAATTTTTATTACTTTCTGAGCAGCTCGATTTTTAGATTTCCTCAAAGCAGTACGAACCTCAGGAGCTTTTGCCACTGCAAAGCCAGCTAAACCTTTTTTGTTTCCTGTTATTGAAAGAACAGAGTAACGCCGCTTTCTTCCCATATTTCCTTTCATTATAAATACAATTTTATTTTCAAGCACCCTTGTGTCAAAATTTTCGAACATTTCTTCGTTTATAGCATCCGGAGGTCCTATGCTTCGGCCTGGCATTTTCGCTCCAGACCATCCACGATCAATTGAGTTCACTTTTGCGATTCGATAAGTGCCCATTAGGTCTCGAATTTTGTTTATATTTCGATCCATATTGTTAACCTCAGATAAACGCTCTTGTTGAATTAAAGTTTTCCCACGAACGATTGGTGCATTCAATCCAGGCCACACGAAATTTCTGCTTCCGACCCCTATTGTCTGCCCTCTGTTTAGATCTTTTGCCACTCTTTTACCAGATCCTTTCCCTCTTCCTCTCTTCTTGCCGGCATTGCTTACAGATGTAACTCCACGCCATATATCTTCCGCAGATACTACAAAGACAAATAAAGTTTATGTTATTAATTAGAAATATTCAATAAAAAAAATATTATCTTTAATGGATATTGTTATATTTTATTATCTTAAATGGATATTGTTTATATTTGTAAACTAAACGTAGCGTGGAAAAACTTAATAGCCTCAAACATTCATATTATAAACAATAGAGGGAATCAAAAATCCACCTTAATTAGTAAACAGTCCTATCACCCAATCCTCTGGAGCAAAGATACGAACCCGTATGTTCGCTTCGAATGCGAATAATTTGCTGTAACTAAATAAAAAGTATTGCAGTACTTAATTTTGAAATTTAACATTACGAAATTAGCTGGGAAGAGGAAAATATTTATATTTTGATAAAAAAAAAAAACTAATATCGATTAAATTCAAACTGAATTTACGAACCAAAAATGGCTTCGGTAAGATTTGTATTTATCTTTATTCAAGGAAGATGATCTAAAAATTCATCGAAAATCATTGGGGAACACGAGCAACCCTCTCGATGTGGACGGAACAATGTACTGTTTAAGAATCCACAAAAAACTCATAGTTAAACTATAATATATATAAAAATTATCTACATCGTCGATTGTCTTCGGTTTTACGTTTTTTAGTTGAAGTATGTAAAAGTAATATTTAACTAAATCGGCTGTAGATGTATCGGGTCGCCTAGAAGTACGTCTCGGCAGTGCTGAACTGCAGGTCACTGATGGCATCGATACGTCGGCATTTATTCCATTTGTGCTCGCAATGTGCAATTAGTGTTATCACAGCTTTCTCCAATGCACTGAAATGGTGCTGTTTCTTTTTGTATAGGCCTTCCAATCTAACCAAAGATTGTAAAAAATAAAGTATACAAGCTAGCTTTAAATTAACTGCTTCTAAAACAATAAAAACTACAAAAATAGCATGCTACCTTTTTCCAGCTAGAAATGTCTTTGAAAGGCGGACCAAAACACTCCCAACAGAGTTCATAGGCTATATTTTTCCAAAATGCTGCAGCTTCTTTCTTAGGAACCTCTGTAAAATCCTGAGCCACTTTTGGGTTTTGCTGTAACAGCTGAATCATAAGCGCATATTTTTGTTTGGTCATAATTCAATAAAAACTTAAATTTTTTCGATTAATTTCTCCGTTGGCATAAACTGGGCATACACAAATTCCGAGAAAATTCAAAGTTTAACCTTCCGAGTGAATGTGAATATCAGAATGCCAATTTAAACTTAAGTTTGGAATTGTTCTACAATTCGAACAATTTCAAATGATAACAAATAAAAAACAGTATACAGTATATACATATAATGGATTGCAAGACAGGGCTGAATAATTTACACGCGAGCTCGATTCACGAGATTTCGAATCGGTAAATTTTTTTTCTGTAAGCTGGTAGTAATGTTAATGACATCTAATATTCTTTAGTATTTGAGATACGCGTCGTTTTGTTAGGCTCTAAAAGTGAATTCTTCGATTTTTACTAAGTCTGAATTTATTGAACAAATATGTGTGACAATGCACCATCTCATACTGCATTGAGTATTCGTGATCATTTCGCCACATTTTCAACTAATATCGTGCCGCAACCACCGCATTCGCCAGATTTACCTTCCTGTAACTTCTGGCTGTTCAGCAAATTCACATGACCACTCCGAGGAGACCGTTTTAACTCAATTGAGAATATAAAAGCTGAATCGAAGAAGGCTCTGATGGCCATCACTTCCGAAGATTTTTCCAAGTGCTATGATGACTGGAAAATCTGTTGGTTGGTGTATTGCACCTTTCAATTTGATCACAGTAGTATGTATTGTTGAAGTTCGTCCACGAATTGTGGGAAAGTACTCTTGGCATTCCTAGGAACCATTTCCAGTTCAAGCAGGACTGCATGGATGTTTTTGGCACAAGCTTCTTTGAAAGATTTTTTGTGCCTCTGTACTTTTGGTCGCAGGTCGAATGCTTAGCGAAGGAGTACAGAATGTCGGGATTTTAGCCAACCCGATTTGAAAATCTTATATAAGTTATATGGTAGGAAGGAGTAATATTGACCCGATTTTATTTATTTTTGGCATTACTACATATTTTTAACAAAAAAAAATACGTTCTCTTGGATTCATTAAGGTTCATTCAACCTATTTCTATTCAAGACGTACCATTACTAGAAAAACACGATCGCTCGATTTTATTAAGATAACTCGCATATTAGCCGATATGCAGTATAAAGGCAGCCGGAAGTTTGAAAATATTTCTATTAAGTACATAATGGTTTGTCAAAAAAGTCTTGCGGTATTTTCATTTAATTTTTTTTTTTTATTGAATTTTTAATTATTGAATTGAAATGAATTTTTGATGACTCATGCCCAGCTCTTGACCGATGCTACGGCTGCTACTATGCCGGTCTCTTTCGACCAATTCAGCGATTTTATCGCAATTTTCGACGACAGGCCTTCCGGAGCGTGGCGCATCTTCGACCACCTCTACACCAGAACGAAAACGTTGAAACCATCGTTGTGCAGTGGAAATGGAAACTGTATCGGGTCCACAAACTGCACAAATTTTATTGGCGGCTTGAGATGCATTTTTGCCTTTATCGCAGTAGTACTGTAAAATATGCCGTATTTTCTCTTTATTTTGCTCCATGTTTGCGACGCTATAACTCACGAACGACTTAAAAGAAACGACAATCCATCAAACACGTGTTAGCGCGTGAAATGAGCTTTCCAAAAAAGTATAGCACGACCCGATGCGACGAATAAAACTAGAACTACGCGCTTTCAGCGTCAACTAGCGAAAATACCGCAAGACTTTTTTGACAACCTAATATATGGGGCTAAGGGAATTATTGGCCTGATTCCACCCATGTTTTGGCATACGAACATACTATTATCAGGAAGGGATTCTATCCAAATTTCATTTATATATCTCAGACATTGACCGATATTTTTAGTTAAAAGTTAGCCATTAGCACAGTTCACATATTCGTTCTCTGGAGGGTTGCAAAGTCACCTTCCGATTTTGACATTTTTTAGACTCGAGATGGAATACTTTTAAGGCAAAAGTATATCTCCATATAAGCATTGTTACTTTATTTGTATACTGGAAAGTGAAAGAATCAGATGGAATTTAAATTGAGTCATATTTAGTACGTGTGGTTGTTGTCCAATTTCGCCTATTTTCGTACTCTGACATAGGAAATGTACTCTATCGAATTTGTTTGAAATTTGTATAGTAAGTCCAGAGATATTTGATATCACCTAAATGTGGGCCCACGTTTATGTGTGTTGCCACGCGCATAGTACAATTTTGACACAGACTCCACCGACAAAGCCCTCTTATGCCATTTTGGGTGTAAAATCTGACAAATCTAGTAATTGACTCCTGATACTCTTTTAGTCGTTTTTAACAAAACCATTTTGATGTTTTTTAATAAACAAAATGTACATTTTTTAAACGAATAATTTTTTTTTCGATTTAGCACTCTTTTTATTCTATTTCTATATACATGCCCATGTACATATGCACTAGTAAATATGACAGAGTCCGTCAAATGTCATGTCCGTGTCAGCATGAAGAAACATACAATATATTACTCATTGTAGCTCTCTGAAGTACAGGTGTAGACAAAGTACGACATACTCCACTCACGTGCGGCGCGCAGTCTGAAATACGTCGGAAAATGACACCAGGACCTAACAGATGTACTGTTCCGTATTTCGGTCACACACAGTTTGCCCTAAGGCCCAGTAGGCCCGGGCCTAAGGCGGCCAGATATTAAGGGCGGCAAATCGTGCCAAAAAAAATCACTGATAACAACAAGATTAATTAATATTTGTAATTATCTCACGCACACGTAAAACCTGTGTTACATAGTTAAATATGGACGGAAAGAAAAGGGTAAGGTTAAGTGGGGCAGAGTATCGCAAGCGAGCTAAAGAAAAAAATGATAAACAAAAGGATACGATTAAAAAAACGCGGAAATTAGACGATTTCTTTGGAAAACCGTCTACAGATATTCAAGATCCTATTATTGACCCAACACTCGACGTTCTAAGTAGTAGTGGCGTTCCGTCAACTGATAATTCCTGCAGTGTCTAAAGTGTCTTCAAGTGAAAATACTTTGATCAATGTGACAAGTATATCGAAAGAACAAGCCGAAGATATTCCACTCGTACCAGGAGTGCAGCCCAATCCTCCGGGCCAGGAGCTCTATGAAATCAACGACGATCCAGCTAAATGGACAATCGACGAGTTCACGCGTGATCACATTTGTAAGAACGGAGCCAATCAAAACATTCAAAATGATTTTTCCCAAGAGTGAGCGAATTTACAAAGATAAAGCGCGACAGTTGTCGAGACATTTATTCGAACGTCAGCTTCTAAATGGTGAAAAAGTTCCGCGAAAGTGGCTAATTTATTCCAAAAGTACTGGATGTATTTTTTGTGGTCCTTGTTTGCTTTTTAATGGCGGGGAGAGTCAGTTCGACAAAAAATAAGGTTCCAATGACTGGAAAAATTAATATCATCTAAAGAAATAGATTACTGGAAAAACATTCTGAAAAGAGTAGTTGCATGCGTAAAAGCACTTGCATCACGTGGTTTGCCTTTCAGAGGACACGACGAAAAATTTGGATCAATCCACAATGGAAATTATTTAATGTCCTTAGAGCTTATCGCCGAGTTCGATCCGTTCTTAGCTAAACACATTACACGTTATGGAAATCCAGGCTCAGTTTTTATGAGTTATATTTCTTCAACAACATGCGAAGAGTTCATTCGACTTATGGAAAACAAAGTTTTGGAAACAATTGAAATGGAAATATGGACAGCAAAATATTTTTCCCTGATCATTGACTCGACTCCGGATATATCTCACGTAGACCAGCTCACATATGTAATCAGATTTGTCCTGCCTAATGGATCACCTGTAGAACGGTTTCTCAAGTTTATTCCAAACACAGGCCACAAATCACAACAAATGACAGATGCTGTTACTTCAACTTTAACTGAATTGGGAGTTTACATTTCAAACTGCCACGGGCAACTATATGACAACGCAACATGACTAACATGTCAGGCAATTATAACGGCCTGCAAGCTAAAATAAAGGAAATTTCACCCCTTGCCGACTATGTTCCCTGTTCAGCACACTCCCTGAATTTAGTAGGTGAATGTGCAGCTGAAAGCAGCCAAGAGGCTTGTTTGTTCTTTTCTCTACTCCAAGAGTTAAACAATTTCTTTGCAGCAACAACTCAGCGTTAGGAACTCCTTCAAACCCATTTCACCGTCAAAAGTCTATCAACGACTCGTTGGTCAGCTCGTGCAGACGCATGCAAAAGTTTACGCGAATCCTGGAATGAAATCCATAAAACGCTAGTCACCATCGAAAATGACACACAACAGCAGAGAACCGTTATATGCGAAGCAAGAGGTATTCGTTTGAAACTGGAACGTTTTGAAACGGCCTTCATGGCCGTTTTTTGGGGATGTTTACTAGATCGCATTAACGCCACAAGTAAAAAACTACAGAGTGTGGAAATTGACATTACCATTGTCATATAACTGTACGAGGCTTTAATACATTTTGTTGGCGAAACAATCGAGAATTTCGATGATTTCGAAAAAAAGCGAAAAAACTATCCTTCGTACAAGAATGCGAAAAAGATTTTCGACGCAATCGAAAGCGTAATCTGCTTCCTGGCGAGACAAATACAGGTGAAGAGATGCAACAAAAAATTGGCCGTGAAAATTTTATAATAAATACTTTTTTAGTAGTAATTGATACATTGTCAGAAGAACTGAAAAGACGTCGGGATGATGGATGAGGAGCGAAAGATTGCAGTCAGTTTGTTGAAATGGTTACGAACCGAAGGTCTTCAAACCATTTACCCAAACGTGGATATTGCTCTTCGTATGTGTCTGTGTATACCTGCCAGTAACTGTACTGGAGAAAGATCGTTTTCTTATTTGCGGAGAGTGAAAAACTATTTACGCACAACAATGACCGAGCAGAAGTTAAACGATCTTGCTTTGCTTAACATAGAAGCTTATTTTTTAAGCAAATTGGATTGCGAAGATTTGATTAATGGTTTTGCTGCGCTTAAGTGCAGACGAGTTTTGTAACAAAAAAAAACGAGTAAAACATTTATTTTATTAAAAACAAAACCTAAAACCAGTTTTAAATGTTTTATTTAAATGTCCAATCATCCCTGAAATCTCGGAAAATATAACTAGCTTTATCTGCTAGCTTTTAGTTAAACAATTTTCTGAATCAATTAAAAGTGGGAATAAAGTAAATTCATGAATTTTGTCTTTAGTCTATAATGATGGGTGCTGAGAAGGGGCGGCACATGGCCTGGGGCCTAGAGCGGCTAGGACTGCAAATCCGCCACTGGTCACACAGAACAGACTATGAATTGGTGGATGGGAATGTGTTTCTTTACAAACGAGAAACGTGTAAGTGCGTTATATTTCGAAAAAGTATTAATAGAAAAGGGTAAATTAAATGCCTTTTTTCCTTTTTTGAAGTTCACGAACATCAAAGGTGAGTGCGCTACAAAACCAGTTTTATTTGAGTCGCACCGTTTAATGCTACGTTCGTTCACTTTTGGAAGCGTCCCATTTTTTCTTTCAAAATCTTTAGACCTATTTAATCTTGAAATGTCTCGATTTGACAAACCCTCTTCATGATATGCAATAATTTGTCCCTTTTCTCTTCTTCTGCCAAATCTTTTTCGCAAGGCATTCTTTACGATTTCGAAAAAAAGTTAAAAACCCAATGACCCAATGTATTGGGGAATACAAATCACTGTATCTTGAAGTTTCAATTTGCACTCACACTCGCGAGAGTCTTTAAAATGCACAATTTATTTAAAATGATCTGTTGTTTACAGAACAATAGTTTAATCAGTTTATCGCGTCGAACTTTGTTGGATCGCTGAAAGTCGGCGCGGGTGGAACGATGTCGATCGAAGCAAGTGCGGCACAGTGTCGAAAAAGAAAGACCAAAATGGATGTTGATGTGCGAAATATAAAAAACGAATGTGTCCCCTTTCCCTTTTGACCATCCTTTTTGTTGAGTGGGTTGATTGACGTAGAAGTGTGGTGAGTTATGTTGAGTGGTAATGTATTAATGTGGTGTCATCAGATGGGGAATTGAGCTGTGCGCCAGTGGGGGCAGGCTGAACTCATTTAAACACATATAAAATTAATTAGCTAATTAAATTATTTATGCAACAATAATTAATAACTCACATTTAAGCTTATTTGTCACAACTAAGCAAACAATGTTTAATACACTGTGAGCGTCATAAATATGTAAGTAAACAGCAATTCTATCAATATTGAAGTGTTTATTCCAACGTAGTTTTTAATACAAAAATAAAAAGTTTTATTATATAATTCAAGGCTTATATTATAAGAGTTTAACTTAGTATTAATAATAAACAAAAACTAAACACAGCCAAATATAATTCACTTAAACTAAAAATACTCTCGTTTTTTTCGCGTCAAAAAAAGTAAACAGTTTTTGAGGTTACGTCGCTAAAATAACAAAAACAAGAAAAAACGTTAACTTCGGTTGCACCAAAGCTAATATACCCCTCTCAGGTGAATTTCTTTCAGTAACTATGTGTTCAGTTTGTATGGAAGCTATATGCTATAGTAATCCGATCTGAACAATTTTTTCGGAGATTACAGAAAATAATCTATACCAAATTTGGTGAAGATACATTGTCAAATGTGAAAGTTTTCCATACAAGGACTTGATTCCGATCGTTCAGTTAGTATGGTAGCTATATGCTATAGTTAACCGATCTGACCAATTTCTTCAGAGATTACATTGTTGCCTTAGAAGATAATCTATACCAAATTTGGTGAAGATACATTGTTAAATGTGAAAGTTTTCCATACAAGAACTTGATTCCGATCGTTTAGTTTGTATGGTAGCTATATGCTATAGTTTACCGATCTGAACAATTTCTTCGGAGATTACATTGTTGCCTTAGAAAATAATCTATACCAATTTGGTGAAGATACATTGTCAAATGTGAAAGTTTTTCATACAAGAACTTGATTCCGATTGTTCAGTTTATATGGCAGCTATATGTTATAGTGGTCCGATATCGGCCGTTCCGACAAACGAGCAGCTTCTTGAAGAGAAAATGACATTTGCAAAATTTCAAAAGGATATCTTAAAAACTGAGGGACTAGTTCGTATATATACAGACGGACGGACGGACAGACAGACAGACGGACATGGTTCAATCGACTCAGCTCAACATACTGATCATTTATATATATACTTCATAGGGTCTCCGACGCTTCTTTCTGGGTGTTACAAACATCGTGACAAACTTACTGTTTTGGTCAGTGCCTAATTTCTTTTTACCAACCCTAGTGAGTATATAACAAACTATTGCTAGTTAGCTGTTAATAACTTTCAATTAACTGGCAATAGTTTCGTTAAAAACTCCCGCTAGATTTCACTCAATGGCTTAGCAAGCGATTCTGCTAGTCACTTTTTTCACTTTTTCTGAAGACCTGAGAGAAACAAGACGACGTCCACCGGCCATCATCACCATTATCAAGGTAATATATGTATGTCTAATCACTTATTTTCCAATAAAGAACCAAACGTTTTTTTATATATTATATTAAACACAAAACTTGGTGTTTTACTTTAATTAACATATTTTCCTTTTTGTTTGCTATTTTCAACCGTCGACGCATCGTCCTCCTCGAGTGACTCGTCGATCGTTCGAGAATAATCATTGGTGCTATCTTGCTAATAACTTGCGCAGCATTTTCCCCGTTGTTACTGATTTATCAATTTCGCTTGTTGTGGCCTTCGCCGTCGCCGTTGCCGTGGTCAGCTTCAGCTATTACGGCTTTGGCCATTTTCAAATTTGCATTTGCTTTGAATAATTGTTTCCGTTTATTGTCGTCGCCTCACCAACATTCAAGTAGCGCTGATTTAGTCACTTTATACGCTTGTCGGAGTTGTTTGTATTTGTGCAAACAATGGATTCATTAGCGACTACGAATTGCAGCGCGGTCAGCAGCAAATACAGGCTGCTACTAAAATGTAATATACACATACACACACAAACGCTACGAGTTGCAAATTAAATAAATAAAATTGCGCTGCTTTGTAATCCTGTGCAAGTGCATGTGTGTGTGTGTGGCTTGGTGTCTGATTTGTGATGTGGACAAGCAATGAAATATATATACCTGTACATTTATATACATACATATGTAATGCATAGAAATATGTGGACCTCAACTGGTGTTTCTAAACAATACCCAGTCATCCAAAGTGCTTGTACAACTAGGCTTTACTATAAGTAGTATCTACTTGCGTACGTAGCTCCTTGTGTCCACGTGAAATCCAAAAACTTCAAACGAGTGTGTGCTTGTCTGTCATTTGTTTCTGTGTTTGATCTCAGCCCCGTACTTGGCACATAAAATATTCTAATTTGTGTTATAGAATTCCTTTGCGCCCTATTTCTGGTGTACCCAATTGCCATTAACAATACGTATCCACTTGGATATGCTTATGCATATGCAACATACTAAGTGAACGTGAAGTCTAATTTACTGAGGCGTATTAGAATGAATGCGAGAACACAGGGCAATTGTCAGTTTGTCTCGCAATGCGAACGCTTGCTTTACGGCTGACCTTGACATCATATTTAGCAATGTGCTTTGGGTCATTGTACTGTTGGAAGACCCAACTCAAGGGTATTTCTCATTTAGCATATAGAACATTACACTCTTCACAATATATTTTTAGTCATATTGATTCATAATTCCATTAATCTTATATAATGGCACAATTCCGTTAGTAGAAAAGCAATGCCGATGTAAACGGGGTTAGATATTCGAAATGGCCGGATAAAATCCGGGTCGATTCTGGTGCGTAGACCCGGTTGTTGTGGGAATTGCTATTAGGAATGCTTAACTGTTTTCTTGCAATAACGAGGATCATATCTTTTATTTATCATCATCATCCGGCTCGAAGGACCAATGATTATTCTCGAACGATCGACGAGTCACTCGAGGAGGACGATGCGTCGACGGTTGAAAATAGGAAACAAACAGGAAAATATGTTAATTAAAGTAAAAACACCAAGTTTGGTGTTTAATATAATATATAAAAAACGTTTGGTTCTTTATTGGAAAATAACTGATTATACATACATATATTACCTTGATAATGGTGATGATGGTGATCATGGCCGGTGGACGTCGTCTTGCTTCTCTCAGGTCTTCAGAAAAAGTGAAAAAAAGTGACTAGCAGAATCGCTTGCTAAGCCATTGAGTGAAATCTAGCGGGAGTTTTTAACGAAACTATTGCCAGTTGAGTGAAAGTTATTAACAGCTTACTGGCAATAGTTTGTTATATACTCACTAGGGTTGGTAAAAAGAAATTAGGCACTGGTGTTAACAATTACATTTGAATAAAAAAGGTAAATCTTTGCGCGAAATCAGAGAAATAGTTGGAAGACACTATTGCACAATAAAAAAAAAATATTGATAAACAGGGTAAACATCAGACTGTTGAAAATTTGTCACGACTGGGCCGACCAAAACGCCTTTCTGAAAATGAAGCACGATAAAAAGTACGAGAAGTAAAAAAAAATCCAGCTTCAAACGCTGTTCAAATATCAAAAGGTATAGTCTCCGCTCTCGGGTAAACCAGTAAGTGCCAGTACAATCAGGAGAACATTGCACAAAAGCGGTTTGCATGGACGAGTACTTGCCAAATGCCCTATACATCAAAGGCGCATCAACAGATATACTTGGAATTTGCAAAAAAGTATACAAATCAGGCTGAAAACTTAGGGGAAAACATTTTTTATACTGAGAAAAGCAAATTCGAAATATTTGAATCGAAAAAACCTCCCAATATATACATTTAATTATGCACTATAAACATAGAAATAAGTTCACGTTTCACTTTTATTTTGTTATATTCATTAATTTAAAAATCACTTAGCACACTCATCGTTGAAAAAGTTAGATTGTTTACAATTATGAGGAAAACGAGCGTTGCTACATCTTAAACACCAAATATGTAGGATTTTCAACGATTTTCCTTTGTTTGTATTTTCGCGTGATTCCTTTTTCTATATTAACTATAATAAAAAATACTTTCCAACATTTTATATACATTATAAGCTATAATTGAGTTGTGAAAAACTTTCCTTACACATACAGTGGGGTCATTAGCCAAATGGCTAGTTGTTCCTATTATTTAACGTTATTTTCAAAATTGCTCCGGTACTTTATGCCCTTGCGAATGGTAGGCACCTTGTCGCGGTGCAGGGGCTTAAACTGCAACACAGTAGGGCATCTTCCAACCGTCATGGGTGGTGCTGCATAGCATCTCTCCTGGGGGTTGGCAGAAGCTGCATGTGTGCAGCGACCAAGAGCTACCACCTCTTAATCCAGGGTGTTATGTGACTCCCGTGCCCATGCAGCCTGATTTGCAGCCAGGAGGTAAATTCGGCTGTATTCGAACAACACCGGGTCGCCTTGGGAAGTAACGGTGGCCTTACGGCGTCAAGGGGCTCTGGCGCGGCGGACCTTTGCGATTCCCCTTCAAAATAATAGACCAGTAGGCCCACAATGTGAGCTGAATGGTCGTAAAAACCAGATGAGCAACAACAAACCACAAACAAAAACAACAACAACGACAACCAAAACATCATCAACAACAGCGAATAGCTGCAGCAGCACGAATACCGCAAGCAAGATCGAACCAGGGGCTAGATGAAAGTTCAGCTTCCTGGACGCTCTGTCGCCGGAAGAACGTGCGCTCTTTGAGGAGCACGCGCGAGTTAATACCTAACCCTTTAACCACAACCTTATGTTTCAGTAAACATTAAAGAAAAATCATCAAAACAATTTTATCTTAGAACAAGAAAAAACGTTAAATTCGGTTGCACCGAAGCTAAATACCCTTCACAGGTGCATTTCTGTTAGTAACTATGTGTTCAGTTTGTATGGAAGCTATATGCTATAGTTAACCGATCTGATGAATTTCTTCGGAGATTACATTGTTGTTTAGAAAATAATATATACTAAATTTCGTTAATATATCTTGTCAAATGTGAAAGTTGTCCATATAAGAACTTGATTCCGATCGTTCAGTTTGTATGACAGCTATAGGCTATAGTTAATCGATCTGATCAATTTCTTCGGAGATTACATTGTTGCCTTAGAAAATAACATATACCAAATTTCGTTAATAAATCTTGTCAAATGTGAAAGTTGTCCATACAAGAACTTGATTCCGATCGTTCAGTTTGTATGGCAGCTATATGCTATAGTTAAACGATCTGAACAATTTCTTCGGAGATTACATTGTTGCCGTAGAAAATAATATATTCCAAATTTCGTTAATAAATCTTGTCAAATGTGAAAGTTGTCCATACAAGAGCTTGATTCCGATCGTTCAGTTTGTATGGCAGCTATATGCTATAGTTAACCGATCTGAACAATTTCTTCGGAGATTACATTGTTGCCTTAGAAAATAATATATTCCAAATTTCGTGAATATATCTTGTCAAATGTGAAAGTTTTCCATACAAGCATTTGATACCGATCGTTCAATTTGTATGGCAGCTATATGTTATAGCGGTCCGATATCGGCCGTTCCGACAAATGAGCAGCTTCTTGAAGAGAAAATGAGGTTTGCAAAATTTCAAAACGATATCTTAAAAACTAAGGGACTAGTTCGTATATATACAGACAGACAGACGGACATGGCTAAATCGACTCAGCTCAACATACTGATCATTTATATATATACTTTATAGGGGCTCCGACGATTCCTTCTGGGTGTTACAAACTTCGTTACAAACTTAATATACCCTGTTCAGGGTATAACAATAGAAGCACACCATCAGTACAACAAATAATAACAACCCAAATAGTTATTTACTAGTAAACAACCAGCATCTCAATAGTATGAGTAGCGATAAGCATAGCCTATATAAGCAACTGGAACAATAGCCTCGAGGTCACTTTTTCATTATAGACTGCCGAGTAACAAATTACCACTTGTAACACTAGTACAGTTTAAGTGTAATATATTCATTATTGAAATACATGTGTATACGGTGAAATATTATACAAATAAAGGATCAGTTAGAACCAATCTCATTGGCTGACTTAAAATTATATATTTATTTTATTCCTAACGAGTAAATAAATTAAGTGGCGCCCAACGTGATCATCAATAATATCCTTAGTCAGCCTGCCTGAAAGGGAAGAACCTAGTCCCTGGAAACAAAAAAAGGATTCATTTAAACCATCCAAGAAGTTTACCAGTGCATCATCCCGCACAACGTCAATCAAAAGGGATTCATATAAAAATCCTAATACGACAACATATTGAAAGGATCAATATACCATCCTTGGCAAACAACACGCTTTCATAGAAAGAATACCATATCAAGCAGCGCTCCAAGAATACAACTGGAGACCGATCTTTAGTAACATAAATCACAAATAAATCAGTAAGATGACTGAACAAGCAAATTTAATTGCATTAACCAACGCAGTCGCCGATCTGCAACGACAGTTATCCGAACTACAATTAGGAAGAAGTGCAACCATTCCACAACGAACAGAACAAATTTGTTCTTACACAAGACCAGAAGAAGTGGATCTGAATATATTTAAATCAATAACATAATTTAATGGTGATTACAACGAATACAGGAATTGGAGTAAAGTAGCAACCACATTAATGGAAGACATACGACAATTCGAAGGACATAATATATATGCCCAAGCATTAATAATGATCAGAGGAAAAATTACTGGCAAAGCAGCACAGATCCTTATCAACCACAACGTAAAGAGAAATTTCCAAGACATCATCGATAGGTTAGACGATTCCTATGCCGACAAACGACCAATATACGTTCTGGAGGAAGATATGACGAAAATACAACAAAAAGAACTACCACTGCATGTATATTATGACAATCTGAACCAAGCATTGAATGTAGTGCTATCCAAGATTGAGATGACACACAAGGAAGAACGAATAGTCCAAGGGTTGACACAAGAAATCCAAGCTAAAGCAATCAGAACATTCGAGCCTGCACAACATTAGCAGATGCCTACAGTATCGCCCGTACAATGCAACATGATTCACGCCATCAGAACCTCGAGTACATTCCACGATGCAACCATCATCAGAATCATAATTTCAGCAATCAACATCAGAATAATTATTGTTGTCAACAACAACCCCCAGTTGAACCAATGGATATCGATTCTTCCACCATATTCCGTAGACCAACGAGACAAGGTTACAACAAGAATCAGCAACAACCACCACGAAACCCGCAGCCTCGACAGAATTATCAAAATCCATTTTAGAAAGTAGCAGGACCATTGGGATACAAACGAGAACAAGATAATACAAGTCATGCTAATATACAACCGAAGAATCAGCGGATCAACCAAATTACACACGATCAACAATCAAATACAGAATATGAACAGGAAGAATATTTTTTATTCTAAGGCATGGGTTACCAACGCTTGTAAGGACCACAGAAGAAGGTAACTCAGTGTATATTTTAATTGATAGTGGTGCAGAAGAAAATTATGTAAATCCAAAATTCCCTCACGCAAAAAGGATAGAAGTAGAAAGTATAAAACAAGCCGCTACTTTACACGGTAAATCATTAATTAAAGATAAAAATAAATTGAATATAATAGGATTCAGTATGGAATTTTTAGAACTCGATACCTTACAAGATTTCGTTTTCTTGATAGGAATTAAAAGTTTAAAGCAAATGAAAGCAATGATAGATACAGAAAGAAATGTATTAATTGTGAAAAAGAATAAATTAACAAGAATAAATTATATGATAGGAGAATAAATGTATAAAAAAGAAATAAATGAATTAATGAAAAGAAATGAGCAGAGTAAAACATTACCCTACGTAACTACAGTAGAGACAGAAATCAGAACAGAAACAAGTAATCCTATTTGGGTCAGACAGTATCCATACCCCCAAGCGCATAGAGCATTTGTAGAAAATGAAATAAAAAAATTATTAGATAATGAAATAATACAGCCAAGCAAAAGCCCGTACAATTCACCCATATGGACAGTTTCTAAAAAAGGGAATAACGAGCAAGGCAACCCAAAAAGACGCATGGTTATTGACTTCCAGAAGTTAAATGCGCAAACAATCGCTGATAGATATCCCATTCCGGACATCACCATGATGCTCCAAAACTTAGGAGAAGCACGGTACTTCACGACGTTAGATTTGGAATCAGGATTTCATCAAATTAAAATAAAAAAGAAGACAGGGAAAAACAGCATTTTCAATAAATAATGCCAAATATGAATTTCTACGACTACCATTTGGACTGAAAAACGCACCGTCGACCTTTCAAAGATGCGTTGACGACATCCTCAGGCCATTCATAGAAGTATGCGCATACGTGTATATAGATGATGTCCTAATATATTCAGCTAACCCTGAACAACATATGAAAGATATCACCAATATAATACACATTTTACACGCAGCCAATATGAAAATCTCGGATGAAAAGTCAAAAATTTTTCAAAGACAGACAGAATTTTTAGGAGATAAGTATAATTAACAAGTAAGGAAGGGCTAAGTTCGGGTGTCACCGAACATTTTATACTCTCGCATGATAAAGTGATAATCACTATCCGTCATTTACATATTTTTCAAATACCGAATTTGTGTAAAGTTTTATTCCGCTATCATCATTGGTTCCTAATGTATACAGAGAAGGCATCAGATGGAATTCAAAGAAGCGTTATATTGGAAGAAGGCGTGGTTGTGAAACGATCTCACCTATATTTCGTACATGTCATCAGGGTGTTAAGAAAATATTATACAGGGTTACCCACTCGAAGTGTTACCAAATTCAAACTGCTATAACTACCACACTATTAATGACAGCGCGCTTAAATTTACACCAATAACAAATCATTCCATTGTTTACAAGCGTACAAAAACATTTTAGTCTGTGTCTTGTGAAAAAAAAGTTATACGTGATGGAATTTAAACGTAATAGTGTGATTGCTTTATATTTGGCTGGAAAATCACAAGCAGCAATTGTTCGTCAGCTAAAACATCTCGAAGTGAACAAAATGTTTGTGTATCGCACTATAAATCGTTACAATGATACTGGCAGCATCGCAAAACGCCATGGAGGTGGTCATAAGAAAACAGCAACATCACCTGAGATGATTCGAAAAGTGAAGGCTCGACTTGAACGAAATCCACGTCGAAGTGGCAATCAAATGGCTAAAGAGCTGAAAATTTCGCAAAGTTCAATGCAACGACTGTTGAAAAATGAGCTAAAGGTCAAGCCTTACAAGTTCCAAAAAGGACACAATCTTACACCGCAGCAAAAAAAGTTAGACTCGAAAGAGCGAAGGAGTTGTTACACTTGCACGAACGTGGCGAATTTCCGAACATTGTGTTTTCTGATGAGAAGAATTTCCCTATTGAGCAATTCATAAACTCTCAAAATGACCGTGTTTACTTGACCGAACGCACGTACGAGAATTTAAGCCTACGAATGGCCACCCGAAGTAATTTCCCATCGCAAGTGATGGTATGGGCTGCCGTGACCGCTGATGGGCGCTCTCCAGTCGTTTTCATCGAGCCTGGTGTCAAAGTAAATGCGACTTATTATCGTGAAAATATTTTGAAAGGTGCTTTAGAGCCGTGGGCACGTAAACACTTCGGCCGGAAAGAATGGACGTTCCAACAAGACTCGGCGCCGTTACATAAAGCGAGAATTAACCAAGAGTGGTTAAAAAATCATGTTCCACGCTTCATTTCGTCGACACAATGGCTTTCGAATTCACCAGACGCAAATCCGATGGACTTTTCCATATAGTCCATTTTAGAGAGCAAGGTGCGGACTAAAAAATACACCAGTATGGATGCGCTCAAGAAAGCGATTGTACGTGAATGGGCCAAAATACCACAAGCTCACATTCGTGCAGCATGCAACTCGTTTTTTGACCGTTTGAGGGCCATAGTCAAGGCAAAAGGTGGCCATATCGAGCTAAAGTGAGAGGATTCTAAATTTTTGATTATTTTCATACATTTTTGTCATTGGAATCAATAAAAATATTATCAAACTAAAAAATTATAGTCGTTTGAATAGGTAACACTTCGAGTGGGTAACCCGTATACCGAATTTCGTTGAAATCGGTATAGTAGTTCCTGAGATATGGTTTTTGGTCCATAAGTGGGCGAGGCCACGCCCACTTTCAATTTTTAAATAAGGCCTGGATGCAGTTTCCTTCTGCCATTTCTTCTGTAAAATTTAGTGTTTCTGACGTTTTTTCTTAGTCGGTTATCGCACTTTTAGTGATTTTCAACATAACCTATGTATAGGAGGTGGGCGTGGTTAATATCCGATTTCTTCCATTTTTGAACTGTATATGGAAATGCCTGAAGAAAACGACTCTGTAGAGTTTGGTTGACATAGCTATAGTAGTTTCCGAGATATGTACAAAAAACTTAGTAATGGGCGGGGCCACGCCCACTTTTCCAAAAAAATTACGTCCAGATATGCCCCTCCCTAATGCGATCCTTTGTGCCAAATTTTACTTTAATATCTTTATTTATAGCTTAGTTATGACACTTTATAGGTTTTCGGTTTCCGCCATTTTGTTGGCGTGGCAGTGGGCCGATTTTGCCCATCTTCGAACTTAACTTCTTATGAAGCCAAGAAATACGTGTACCAAGTTTCATCATGATATCTCAATTTTTACTCAAGTTACAGCTTGCACGGACGGACGGACAGACAGACATCCGGATTTCAACTCTACTCGTCACCCTGATCACTTTGGTATATATAACCCGATATCTGCTTCTTTTAGTTTTAGGACTTACAAACAACCGTTATGTGAACAAAACTATAATACTCTCCTTAGCAACTTTGTTGCGAGAGTATAAAAACGGTAGAATTACAGTAGATCCAGGAAAAATAGAAGCTATAGATAGGTACAAAACCCCTACAAATTTGAAAGACTTAAGATCTTTCTTGGGAATGACCTCATATTATAGAAAATTTATAAAAGGATTTGCATCCATAACGAAACCATTAACACTCTACCTACGAGGAGAGAATGGTAATATTTCAAAGAATAAAAGTAGCTCAGTACATGTAAAATTAGATGACGAAGCACTTAAAGCAGTTGAAACACTAAAAAATAAACTAAAAGAACAAATAGAATTATTCCAACCAGATTTTGGAAAAGGATTTGATTTGACTACATACTCAAGCAATCATGCGATTGGAGCTGTATTGTCACAAGGCAAGAAACCTATAGCATTCATTTCAAGTACATTTACGCGAACTGAACAAAATTACTCAACAAACGAAAAACAAATGTTAGCAATCGTTTGGGCACTCAAGAAACTTGGGAATTATCTGTATGGTCTCACTAGAAATACTACTATTTACACCGATCATCAATCCCTAATTTTTCAATATTAGAGGACACCCCAAATTCAAAATTAAAACGATGGGAAAATTTTATAGAAGAATACGGAGCAAAAATTAAATATATTAAAGGATATTTACTCATACAAATATTCCCATTTTGTAATAAACTAATGACAGATAACGAGACTATATTTAATAGCATAGCAGCAAAAGCTCTATTTCAACGGCTACATATTGAACATTCAATGACCGCAGCAAACCATTCAAAATCGAACGCTAAGTTGAACGGCTGCTTTCAACCATTCTGGAAATTACTAGAATTCGCATTAAACAAAATAAATCAACCGCGACAGAAGAACTATTCAACGCAATCAAGGAATACAATAGGACAATACATTTCGTCACAAAAAGGAAAACTATCGAATTATTTTTTGAAAGGAGCAAGACTGAAGGAATAAAAGAACTGATCGAAAATAAGGAGTATATGCTACCATACCACAATAAAAAACGAACACAAAAGGAATATAAAACAGGACAAACAGTTTATGTAACGGAGGGGAAGATCGTACACAGGGACAACCTCAGAAGTAATGACGAAAACCTTTAATATTGGGACGATTAAACAAAAAGTTATATTGCAAGAATTATACAAGGAGTTATTTGACTTAACTACGACAATTAATTTCGCGAAGAGCGGAAATTTTTATTCAGCAGCAATAAATACGGACGAGATTGAAAGGATATCAGAAAAGGAACAAACTAGTATACCGGTTATTGACATACTCGAATATGCAGACACGCATGTAGGTAGATTAGACGACACTTTCATTGTAATTTATAAATATCCAGTCATTGAAAAGAAATGCACAACATACAAAGTAACTCCATTATCCTATCGTCAAGGCATTTTGGATATGAATAAAATCGTAAGTAAATGTGAAGATAAAATAATATTAACATCTAAATGTAAAAATAATTTAAGTAAATATATTTGTAAACAAGAACCTAATGACAATTGTACAATACCATTTGAAGAACACCCAATCAAGAATATGTTCATAACTATAGAAGTACTTGTAGTCCTAGGATTAAGTATATTTGTAATATTCAAACTATATACTTATAATTTATCAAAAAACTGTATATCTGAGAAACTACAACGCTACCATAGAACGTGTAGGAATGACTCATCTACTCAAGACTCAAGTATAGATCAGGAGATCTATTTTTCACAAGAGAGGGGAGAGTTAATACTTTAACCACAACCTTATGTTTCAGTAAACATTAAAGAAAAATCATAAAACAACTTTATCTTAGAACCATAGAAGCGCACTATCAGTACAACAAATAATAACAACCCAAATAGTTATTTACTAGTAAACAACCAGCATCTCAATAGTATGAGCAGCGATAAGCATAGCCTATATAAGCAACTGGAACAATGGTTTTGAGGTCACTTTATCATTATCGACTGCCGAGTAACAAGTTACCACTTGTACAGTTTAAGTGTAATATATTCAATATTGAAGTACATGTGTATACGGTGAAATATTATACAAATAAAGGATCAGTCAGAACCAATCTCATTGGCTGACTAAAAATTATATATTTATTTTATTCCTAACGAGTAAATAAATTAACTGCTTCAAACCGTAACTGCTTAAACCGTAAATATAAGGAGGTCATGAGAAGCATCCGGATTGCGGTGGTGCCCCGCAACTACCCGGCGGAGGCCCTGGGGTCTGAAGAGCAGACGACTCTTCCAGACTGCCTGGTAAACGCCCTATTCATGGGCGATGGATACACCGGCTCCTTTAATGGTATATACTTTAAGGGAGGTATGGAGCTGGTCGACTGCCTGGATGAGAAGTCAGGTGGTCTAACACGCTCTCGGTTCTTAGGCATAGGGTGTGAAGGCTGTTCAATAAAGCCAAGCGCACAGGTAACTGGGAAGAATACCAGCAGCACCTAACAATCTACAACAAGGACATTAGGCTTGCGAGGACAAATAGTTTTAGGAAATTCTGTGACAGCGTCTTCTCGACCCCAGAGGGAGCTCGGCTTAACAAGGCGTTGTCGAGAGGTAATACGGACACGGTATTATCCATAAAAAGACAGGACGGGACCTATACGACTAGCGCGGAGGAGAGAGCAGAAACACTCCTACAAGCGCACTTTCCGGAGACGATTCAGGTTGACCTAACTCCAGCATCGGTCACACGTAGTCCGGATCGCTTGGACTGGCTGACTGCAAAGAATCTGTTCACTGAAGATTCAGTCAGTCGGGCACTGGCCTCCTTTTCGAACTATAAGTCACCGGGAGTGGATGGCATCTTCCCAGCCCTTTTGCAGCAAGGATATGGTTATTCTCCTGCCACACCTGCTAGGGCTGATGAGAGACAGCCTGGCGATGTCGTATATCCCAGAGCCATGGAAAATCGCAAAAGTAATTTTCATCCCCTAAGTAGGGAGGAGAGACTACTCGTTAGCCAAATCATTCCGGCCTATAAGTCTCGCATCCTTCATGCTAAAGTGGATGGAGAAAGCAATAGATAACCACATCAGATCGGAAGCGTTGAAGATCGCACCCCTACATGCCAGACAGCACGCGTACAGAGTGGGTAGATCCACTATCACTGCTCTGTACCTACTCACGTCTGAGTTGCAAGATTCGCTGGATAATGGCGAGGTTGCGCCTTCCTAGACATTGAGGGTGCTTTTGATAACGCATTTCACACTAGCGTGAACAAGGCACTTGAGAGAAGGAACGTAACAGCTCCGGTATGCAGATGGATAAAAGCCCTACTGCGCCAAAGGGTAGCGGAAACAACGGTGGGGGAAAGCAAGATCCGTCTTGGCACCACAAGGGGCTGCCCGCAGGACTATTCCCTCTGTTATGGAGCTTGGTAGTAGATGAGCTTCTTGAGTTGCTCACCAGTAATGGAATCCGCTGTCAAGGGTACGTGGACGACATTCTCATAATGGCGCGAGGTAGATTTGACTCTCGAAGGGATGGTGCAACACGATAGGGTTAAACATCAACCCAACAAAAACTACCGGGATCCCTTTCACTAAGCGTAGATCTCTTCCGGGTTTGAGGTCCGTAACAATTGGAGGCATGGAGGTGGAGATGTCGAAGGAGGTCAAATTCCTTGGCCTCACTTTAGACTCATCCTTACGGTGGAGTAGGCATTTGGACTTAACGCTGTCCAAAGCAACTAAAGCACTTATGATATGCAGACGCCTGGCCGGCAGATCCTGAGGATGCAAGCCAAGTATCATTAGATGGCTGTACACTATGATTGTAAGGCCTATTGTCACCTATGGAGCGGTTGCCTGGCCCGCCAAGGCAGCGCAGTCTTCGGTGGTCCGGAGACTATCAAACCTGCAAAGGCGTGCCTGTGTCTGTGCTTCGGGGACAATGCGCACATGCCTCACGGTGGCACTGGAAGTCATACTGGAGCTTACACCGCTGCAACAGGTGATAAAACAAGTAACAAAACATACCATGCTGCTAATGTCAGCAGAGGGCTGCGGAAGAGGGAAGCTAATGTCCTCTCGACAGATGGAGGCACTAGCGGAAAGCACACCGCTGGCCCTCCTCCCAAAGGACGGCACCACGAAGAGGATAAATTTTAAAAAGAACTTCAGAGTTACTCTGGGCGGCAAGAGGGAGTGGAGTGATTCCATGCTGGAAATGCTGCTGGAAGACAGTACCATCCAGTGGTACACTGACGACTCAAAAACACCCGAAGGTCTTGGGGCAGGTATTGCGGGACCGCATACTAAGCTGTCCATACCAATGGGATGCTTCCCAAGTATCTTTCAGGCTGAAGTTTTTGCATAGAGGTCAACCTCCGCCGCAACTATCGCAACCAGCGCATCGCCATTCTCAGCGGTAGTCAAGCGGCACTAAAAGCGATCTCAGCATATGAGACCAAATCGCTTTTAGAAGAGGAATGCATAGAAAGGTTAAACCGCCTATCTTTGTGCAACCGGGTGCTCCTCATCTGGGTGCCATGGCATAAAGGAAGAGAAGGAAATGAGAGGGCCGAAGAACTGGCCCGCTCTGCGGCAGCGTCCAAGATGATGGGACCAGAACCATGCATAGCGGTGGGATCCTACACTCTTAAGGAGCTGCTCCGTACGTAGGAGAGAATGGAGAGAGAACGGCATTGGCAGCAGGTATGCGCCATGCCAAGCTGCTTCTAGGGGGCTACAGCCTCTCCAGGTTCAAAGAACTAATTAAACTCCCCTGTGACAAATTCCGCCTCCTCGTCGCGATCTACACAGGCCACTGCAAGCTCAGGAAGCACTTGTCCAACATGGGCATAGTCTTCTGCGCTAACTGCCGGTTCTGCGACCTGGAACAGGAAACACCAGCACCCCTAATTCTGGATTGTACAGCGGGCACAATTCCGATTTCTTTGGCGCCGCGATTTGAAGGTACCGTTGGAAAGAGGAAGTCCTCCTGATTAAAAAATATACAGGGGTATAGGTACCGCAAACGCTTAGTTTACGAGATATTTCGACCTTAAAGTTCAAAAATTCCCAAATTCCAAACATTTCAACATGCTATTTTACCACATTAAACACACTTTACTCAAATTTTTCAATTCAAATTAATTAAATTAAACTATAAACTTATAAATAAATCCACATTTTACACTTTTAAGTCTTTTTACCGAAGAAATCTTTATTTTAAAAATTACATTTTACACTCGTAGTGAACATCATGTGTGCTAAAAATTACGACGAAATGGAGCGCTGCCATGTGATAATATGGAAATTCGCTGAAATGCCTTTTTTCCCAAAAATTCCTCTATCCATTCATGTGGATATGTTCTTTATTTAATTTAATAAAGAAATAAGTAATATTATATAGTAATATTATATATAATAATATTATATATATTGTCACCTATTATATGTACAAAACAACGTATTATCAAGAATAAATGGAAAGCGCTGACAGATATAATAACCAAAATTTAACTTGTTTATAACGTTTGGTTAGTGCAAGATAACCAAAAAATATAACCACTTCATAACGAAACTCAATATATTTTTTTATTTTAACGCAGAAAGGAGTACTACGCGAAAGTACTTCAGTCACCCCGGGTATTCGCTCGACCAGGGTTATTTTTTTAAAGCGCGACCTAAGGCCGCCAACGCAGAAAGGAATACTACGCGAAAGTACTTCAGTCACATAAATCGCATATAACACATATACATATGTAGAGAGTTTTTTTTTATAGTTAATATAAAAAAAAAAGAATCACGCGAAAAACAAAGAAAAATTGTTAAAAATCCTACATATTTACTGTTTAAGATGTGGCAGGCCTTGTTTTCCTCATAATTGTAAACAATCTAACCTTTTCAACGATGAGTGTGCTAAGTGATCTTTAAATTAATAAATTTAGGTAAAATATAGCAAAATAAAAGTGAAATGTGAACTTATTGCAATGTTTAGAGTCTATATTTAAATATACGGAGTGAAAAACGTGAAAAAGTTTAGTGAAACATAGAGAAATACCATGTGTTCTTAGAGCAAATTTTTGAACTTTTAATCGTGAATATTTTAAAAAATAAGTTATTTTTATAATATTTTTGGATATTTCTTCTCTGGAGAAGCTCCCCTATCCGCACATACCCCATTTATACGGAAATTCGGTTATTAACCCCTTCGCCAAAGTAATCGGAATCGTGCCGAAAAAAGAATCACGCGAAAAAGCAAACAAAGAAAAATGGTTTAAAATTTTACATATTTGCTGTTTAAGATGTGGCAAGGGGGAATGTTTAGTTTAGTATCTCATTTTGAAGAGGTTTTGCGCAAAGGGGGAGGGGGCTGGGGGCTTGCTACCCCCCTCATTTGAAAGGTAATGAATGGAGCTTTTGAATAATTGCACCCTTCCCCCCCTAGGACCACGGGGGGCTCTAGGGCAGCCTCCTGAAAATGGTGTAAAATCGCAGTTTTTCCATACAATTTTCACTAATTATTATAAAATGTATCTATTTTTACGCATACGCGTTTATTATTTTTATTATTTCAATGAATTAAAGTGGAAATCCACTTTATTTAAATAATAAAAACACTGAAAATTAAAAATTGTATATGTATCGGTAATACCAAGATAACCCAACCAACCATTTATACAAGACCAATATATTGAAAAGTCGGGCGATTTTTATTATATTACGCCATGGAAAAAAATAACGACGTAATATTTTGAAGTAACCCAAAATATAAGACCGCCATTTTTTATTACTGTCTTCCTTTTTGTGCTTATTATTCTTCGTCGTTTGACAGTTCAAATCATATTACATTGAAACAAACAGTATAACACGTAATTTAAAAATTTTATTTAAAAATCGCGCGATTTGCAACTTAAAATTCATAATTTATCATTAATTCAATTAAATATATTTCAAAGAATGTATGTGTGTTAAATTGGTTAAATTTTTTGCAAGCAGTGCAACAAAAACTTCAAAAGAAGAGAGCCATTGTTTGAGCAAATGTGAAAATGTGCGTTTTTTGCTTGCTTATATCTAAAAAACCAATTAACATTTAACAATAAATTTACATTTGAACCAAAGTTTAATTCATTGGCTATCCGTGCTATATAAATTTAAAAAAATTCGTGCATGCATTTAAGAGGAATAAGCAATGAAAATGAGATACTAAAGTAAACCCAACCCGTGGCAAGGCTTGTTTTCCTCATAATTGTAAAAAATCTAACCTTTTCAACGATGAGTGTGCTAAGTGATTTTTAAAGTAATAAATTTAGGTAAAATATACCAAAATAAAAGTGAAATGTGAACTTATTTCAATGTTTAGAGTGTATATTTAAATATATAGAGGGAAAAACGTGAAAAAATTTAGTAAAACATAGAGAAATACCATGTGTTATCAGTGCAAATTTTTGAACTTTTAATCGTGAATATATTAAAAAATAAAAGTTATTTTTATATTATTTTTGGATATTTCTTCTCTGGAGAAGCTCCCCTATCCGCACATACCCCATTTATACGGAAATTCGGTTTTTTTTACCCCTCCGCCAAAGTAATCGGAATCGTGCCGTTTAATTTTTGAACATTAAATGCAAATATCTCAATAACCATAAGTCAGCGGCAACTATAGGCAGAAATTTTATTGATATGGAGGTCATCCTCTATCCATACATACCCACGCTATTCTTTTACGCGAGCTTTTTAAAGCTGACCGCTAAAGAACTGCCTCTATCCGTACATACCTATTTGAACTCGGAATTCGGAGTGTGTTATTTTGAACTCCAAGCAACATACCGACTTTAACTCCGGAATCAGGTGATTCAAAAAATTGTTCAATTACATAACGTGGATTGCTGGAAAACTTGATTCTACTTAAAAAATGTCTTACAGTCCTACCATGCTTTGGTTAGAATTTTTGATTTGATTCCCAGCATTAATTGCAAATTGCAGCTTTTGTGGAAATGATACAACCTATTATTATTCAATCACGCTTAAACAGTACTATCAGGATATAATAAGCTTTATTTTACAAGAACTCACATTTGTTATAGAAACTTGTATATCGAAAGGTATTTGTCGTCACTTTCTTGCTTGGAGCTAAAATATTTCTAAGTAAATGGTTATACATACTAGTTACACTTTTACCAAAAACTCCAACCATTTTTGCTGATAATCTATAAAACTAAACAATTTGAGGAGAATGAAATATATCGATATCATTCACCCATTTGTGGGAATTACCCGGCCTTTACGCCGCGTTTCAACAGGCAATTTATAGTACTGACCAGATATGAAGGGATTGGGGATGTTCGACCAAGCAAATAACTGCGGCAATATTGCAACCCTGATGTTTTTTTGCAAATACTCAGCTGATACTTAAACAAATATTTTGCAAATATTTTGCGCGGCGTGCAGGTGCATTGAAGAAGTTTAAGAAGTCTTAAAAATTAATTTTAATCAATTTAACAGTGGATAACTTGGTGGATAGTAATTGTAGTTTGCTCCTTCAATACAAAAAAGCAAGGAAACAAAGTTTTTTGCGTAAAAAAGTGGCTTATGACTGAAATTTTAAAGAAGAGGACAAGAGTGAAATCGCAAAATTTCTTTAAAACAATTCGATTTTTTCCTCCAGATATATATATTTATCACATAATATGATGCTTTGCAATATTGCCGCAGTGATTGAGACTCGAACATCCCCATTCTCAACTTGTTCCAGTACCAGAGAGTCCCAAAAGTAATATTTTTGATATCATTTTCCATTATACCTAGATCGGACAAAATAGTACAACATAAAAGTTGACTACAAGTAGTTTCGCAGAAATCTATTCATATTCTACTTCTGGTAACAAATCCAGAAAAAAATAATTCACGCCATTTTATATTTAATTTGCAGGGATAATTAGTAATGCCACAATTCTGATTTCTTTAGCTCTGCGATCTGAAAGTACCGTTGGAAAGAGGAAGTCCTCCCGATTAAAAAATATATACAAATACAAGTAGGTACTGCAAACGCTTAGTTAACGATATATTCGACTTTAAAGTAGAAAAATTAACAAAATTCGAACATTTCAACAAACTATTTCACTACATTTAACCCACTTTATGCACATTTTTCACTACTAATTCATTTAATTAAACTGTAAATATTCAAACAAATTCACAATTTACACATTTTGCAGGTTTTATATATAAGAAATTTATAATTTTAAAATCACCTTTTACACTCGTAGTGAGCATCATTTAAGTGCTGAACACAATGCTCGCGACACGACATGGCAGCATGACAGTGAACTGAAAATGGCGTTATGACAAGTATGATAGAGAAAGAGATTACGCAATGCGCATGTTTGCTTTCAGTCAGCTGTTCTTGCTGACGTCACGATTGACTTATTATTCGCCCGCGCTTTTGAAAGTGAATTCGATTGTGTTTTCAAGTGTTGTATTAATTGTGAAATTTTATATTTTTTAAAATGCGTTGCCCAGTGTTCGGGTGTAATAATAATAATGGTAAAAATTGTGCTACAAAATGGAGATTTTTTTATTTTATTTTTTCCCTAAAGATAAAGCAGTAGTAAAACAATGGATAATTTTTGTCGTCGTACGGACAAAATTAATGCAACTTGCAGTTTAACCGTCCGGTCAATGACTGGGTACCCGGGTATCCATTCCAATCTACGTGCCAATTTTTCTTAACTCCTCCTCAAAAAAATTTTATGGCCGCCTGGATCCCCAAAATTAAAGTTATTTGACACCCATTTTCCGTCAAAATTTTTTAGAATCAACTATTTATTAAAAGTTATTAACTATCAAACTTGATACCCCCTCCGTTCAATAACCAGGTAACCGCTGAGATTTATATATATAAATGACGGGTTTACACATACTTAAGAGATTATTTATCAAAGTATTCAGATAATTATATTTTTAAATTAATAATAGACAATATAGTTTACAATTTCTTTTATTTTAACAATAATTCTTGTTATAAACAAGAACAAAAATAGTTAGAAAGAACAAAATAACTCCGTTTTTATTTATTTTAGTAATATTGTTTTCTATTTTTTTACTATTTGTTTATTTATATTGTTTTATTTATTATGATACAGTGCTATATAAGAATTAAAGTATATTAAATTATTCTGTACATCTTTCACATGTCGTGGTTGTAATACAGTGTTCATCACAAATAGGTTTCTCACATACTGAAAATATTTTTCTAGTTGTGTGACGTTTTTTGAATTCACTTTGAAGACATTCGTAGCTTACACCAGTAATCTTTTTCCTTCCAGTTGAATCGCGAAGAAGAGATTCAATCGCCACTTTCGTTGAGAAACGCCTCATAATTTTTTCATTTTTGAACAAGCATTTTATGATTCTCATAATACAGAATATATGCTGTAAGGCAGGCAATATTGAGAATATTGTAAAAAATGCTAGAAGCCATCGTTGAGTTGATCTTTTTGTAGTATATCTACCAAGCATTTTATCCATCGTCTCTACTCCAGCTTTGGACCAATTATAAAACTCGTTGATTTCGGGTTTTTCTTTTCACTATCACTAATTTTTGCTTCGTGATGCATTGATGATAGCACAATTACTACCTGGTTTTTTTTTTGGCACATAACTACATAGGGTTACTTTTTCATGAAAGCCAAACACAATGGATAATTCTTCTCGAGTTTTTGAAACAGCCATTGCTGGTGGAATGTATGCTTTATTTTTCTTCAGAGTAAGAACAATCGTCAAGTTCCAAGATAGTAAAAATTTTGATAATGGAAGAGTTGTAAAGAAATTATCCATAATGTTTATACCGGATCCTTTGTATGGTGCCACCAAGTCTTTAACAACTCTTTCACCAACATTTTTCTCACGACCATCTTTCGATTTCCCAGTGTAAAGCTGTCCAAAAAGTGGATACGAATTTTCAGCATCAAATATCCACCATACTTTAATTCCATATTTATCAGACGTTGATGGAATGTATTGAGTGAATCTAGTTCGACCTCGGTATGGATAATGTTGCTCGTCGATTGTTTGGTATTCTGCTGGTTTATAATGTTTTGCTAAATTACTATTTAACATTGTCCAAATGTCTCGTATTGGAGTAGCTTTATCACTTTCTAAGCGCTGAGCTCTAGTATTGACATCGTCAAATCGAATAAAAGGAATAATATTCCAGAAGCGATTGATACTCATTGCTGCGCAATATAATGGATACAGCTGCATTGTCAGTATTTGAATTATTTGCGCCAGAAGTTATCAAAATAGCCAAAAATGCATAAAATTCCAGCAGCTCGAGATTTTTCCACTCCAAATGTTTTTTTTTCTGGATTTTTTTCATTATATGCTATTTACGTTGAGATTGCCTTTTTATTAGTATGGTGTATAATGATAATATTTATTTTGTATATTTTTTTCACTTATCTCGGTATACTTTCTACGCTGTTCACTACGCTTGTAGAATTCCAACTGAACACGTTTCTTTCTTTTCAGCCGACATGGAAAGGGGAGGGGGACGGCTTAGGTACCTAAATATCCCTTGACCTTGGCACTCCGCTTTCGTTATTTCTACGAGAACTATAGACTATGTCCCCATATATAGTTATTTCCTATGCCATGTAGCCAACTTATACAGAAAAAAAAATTTTTTCAGTATACTAACGACTTCTACATCTGCTCCACCTGGGTACCCGGGTACCCGGTCATTGAACGAATGGTGAAAGTTTGGTCATTGACCGGACGGTTAAAACGGATAATTATAGCATTTTGATTACAATAATTTTACTTTTATAACCAAACACTCTTGCATGTTTAAGTTGGCGGAATCCAACTAAGTTAATGCCTAGCGCTTTTCCCACGTTAACCACTGCTCCTGCAGAGGCTAATGAACGGCAAAAAAGGTTCCAAAAAAGAGATGTTAACAATAATGTTGAAGAATACCGCCCTTGTTGAAGTAATTCAAGAAGACGAGGTTGGAGAGGCACCTTAAACTGCAGGAGAGGAGGTCATCGATGAGATAGACGAGAAAATACTGCATTTGGAAACAGAAATGTTAGTCCGAATTGATATTGATGAAGTATTTTTTTCTTACATAAGTTTCTGTATTTCTTATTCTTTTTAGACAAAGGCTGAATAGTGTTGTTAGAACTTTGAATAAGTGCATAAACGAGCAGTCATCAGCAGTGTGACCATTTTAGCATTTTTGCAGCTAAATTTAGCTTTTTTTTTTGTATTTAGCCGCAAAATTTTCATTTAGCATTTAGCATTTTTCTTAGCTTTTTGCGATTATTAGTTAAGCATTTTTTAGCATTATTCTATTACCAACGATCTCATACAAAAATGTGATAAAAACATGTATGATAATGATATTTCGACCGACTCTTCGGAAGTTGAGGAACAATATTCATTTGATAATGTATTTAGTTTATAATTAAAATGTATCATTTGTAAACAAATGATATTAAAAAATGTACTGAAATGCTATTAAATAGCGATTTAAATGTTTATGTTATTTTTTTTTTATATAAATATACATATACATATCGTCACCTGAAATGCAAAATAACGTAACAACATTTTCGGAAATTTACAGTGGCATGAATGAAACACGAAATAAAATGGAACATGAGTGAAACAAAATTTTGATATTGGTTAAAACTAGTTTATATTTGATCGAACCAGAAAATGTTGAACATATGTAATATTATGTAAGTATCTTGAAGTAGTGAAGCGTAATCTATAAGACATTCAATTTCGAATTTTTTGATGATACGTTATTTTGCATTTCAGGTGACGATATGTATGTATCTACAAACCAATGTGATATTGAATTGAATGATCACTTTTTCTTTTATGTTTGTAAGACTCTTTATGATTCTTTTTTATTCAATAAATAGTTTTTTTTTTGTTGTTTGCCATGGCTCAACAATACATGGTTGAATTACTACATGACATTGTTTTATTCTAATGAAATATATTTCTAAGGCAACATTGAATACAAAATTTTTAAAAAATTAACGCTTTATAGTGATCATTTTATGTAAAAAACGTTTTTATATTAAGCATTATTTTTTGGCATTTTAATATTTTTTTAGCATTTTTTAGCATTATTTTAATGCTGATTTAGCTGCAACACTTTTTTAGATCTGGTCACACTGGTCACCAGGAATTAAACGCCTTATACCATGTTCAGACCGAAAATTTAAAAGATTAGATTATATTTAAGCATTTTATAACCCAACAGTGTTCTCACTGCCGTTAGAAAGATCAAAAAACAGCTGTTATTGTCATTCAAGAATTCACATCGCTTAATATTTATCAAAGGAAAAGATTGTCACATAGTATTTTGAAATAAAAAGACGGCTTTTTTTTAAATTTTCAATATAAAGAAATAGTGGATGCATTTTTTCATTTGTTAAGTCGATTTTCAGATGAAATTAGATTCATTGCTTTAAAAAAAAAATTGTTTGCTTACATTTTTTTCCCTTTGTAGTGTCTAAATCAGCTGTGATAATGTAACAGATTTCCAGTGCTGAAAAGTAGATTGCGCAAAATCAGAGTCGCCCAGAGAGATTTAGCGTGGATAAGTTTCAAATCATTTCAATGAAGTGATTTGGAACTGTCATTTTTGTATGGCGAATTCTTGATAAATTTTTAAGGTTTGTGGGATAATCCATTCAACAGCCGAAGTTGTGTGATTAAGTGTCGGTCTGAACATGGTATTAGGATTTCCATTAAAACCTCGGAATTCGACAGAAATAATTTGGAGCAAAAACTTAGCTACATTTTCACCAACGGCCAGGTAAGTGCCAAAAAAAAATATTATAAATTATATTATACCCTCTGCGAATGGTAGGCACCTTGCCGCGGTGCAGGGGCTTAGGCGCAAGGCATACTCGGTATCCCCCAGCCGGTGTGGGTGGTGCTGAAGGGCACTGCTCAGGCAGAATGTCGGGCACCGCATGCGTGCGTCAACCAAGAGCTACCACCTCCTAATCCAGGGTGTTATGCGACTCCCGGGCCCATTGGATGATTTGCAGCCAGGAGGTAAATTCGGCTGTATTCGAACGGAGCCTCCCCAACACCGGGCCGAATTGGGGAGTAACTGTGGCCTTACCGCTTCAAGGGGCTCTGGCGTGGCGGACCTCCTAGTTCCCCATAATAATAGTAGACCCGACAGCTCACCCTGCTGAGCCAAGGGTCGTAAGACAAGGATGAACGAAAATAACAAAACCACAACAAACAACCCAACTACAAGGCAACGATCCAGGACAACGACCACGGACAAAGAGAAGGTAAGCAGCGTAGGCAAAGAGGGTCAGGGAGCTAAGCGGAAGGAGCGGGCGCTTTTTGAGGAGCATGCGAGAGAGGATGATGACGACATGCCCTCATGCAGCGGCTCTCGCCTGGCGAGAGTGCCCTCTGCCGCCGCAGCAGCTACGACCGCCGCCAAGACCCCCTTAAGTAGGCCCAGCTGTTCAGACTCGGGGGAGTCGCACCGGGCAGCGACCGGTGGCGCTCGTAGCAGGAGGAGGAGGCGCAGAAGAGGTGGGCAACGCCCTCTCCCAGCAGCTGGAAAACCCGGCGGGTGTGACGACCCGCACAGGAAGGGTATGAGTGGTGCCAGCATGAAGTGGTACCTGCGCTATCTCCGGGACGGGAAGACTCCCGAGGAGGCAGAAGCTATGGCAAGAGGACGGAAGGAAGGGAGCAATGCATCCCCAGTTAAGAAGCGCAACAGGGACCGCAAGGCGTGGCGACGGAAGGGCGGCGCCCACGGACACCCACGCCCAAACAGCGAAGCGGAAGAGCGGCCAGCTCACGCCGCAGGAGCCCCCCAGAAAACACCCGAGGAGGCAGAAGCTATGGCAAGAGGACGGAAGGAAGGGAGCAATGCATCCCCAGTTAAGAAGCGCAACAGGGACCGCAAGGCGTGGCGACGGAAGGGCGGCGCCCACGGACACCCACGCCCAAACAGCGAAGCGGAAGAGCGGCCAGCTCACGCCGCAGGAGCCCCCCAGTTCCAAAAGGATGAAGGGCGGCAGCACCAGGAAAGCCGGTAGTCAACCATCCGTACCAGCTCCACACCGAGAGGAGGAGGGGGGGGGGCGCAGATATGCGGATACTGTTAAAGTCATCCGCATGGCTGTACTTTCTCAAAACTACCCGGCGCGGTTGCTCGGATCGGAGGAACTTAACGCGCTCCAGGACATCATAATGGATGAGGTTTTCAGAGGAGACGACTACGCGGCGTCCTTCCTTGGGGTTGACTTCAAGGGAGGTATGATACAGATTGGCTGTAAGGACGAGAGATCCGCCAACTGGCTGCGGGTGTTCGCCCCAAAGCTGGAAAAAAGGCGGAGGACGTGCCAATCATGCACAGCATGACTATGTTCTCCCCCCGGTGCGGCGACAAGCCATACGAGTTCGCCCTAGGGTTGGTGAAGAACCAAAACCTGGGCCTCAGTATCGCAGCCTGGCGTGTCGTCAGCAGCGAGCTAGAGAAGCTAGGGGATATCAACGGTTGGAGATTGTACTTGTACATAGACGATGAGTCGTACAAGTACGTCCGAGCAGCTGGCTTCCGCCTGTATTACAGGAGCAACACGGTGGTAATGCGGCCTCACAAGCCGGCAGCCATCGGGAGCAAGGGAGCTGACAAGGCTGCGGCTCAGGAGAGCGGGGGCACCGCAAAACAGGCAGCGACTGTAGCAGCCCCGGAAGCAGAAAGCATGCAGGTAGATGAGGTTGCGAGTAAGCCCAGCGTGAGCAGGGATGAGCGGGCTATGCCTGCGGCAACCCCAGATAATCCGGATGTCAGTTTCTGCGGCCAAGGAGCAAAGCTACCCTCCACGCAGGAACTCCTTGAGGGGCTAGGAGACCCACTGGATGGCAGTGCGGTTGACGGCGGGGACGAGGATTTGCTCCTCCTCGAACCACTACTGTAGTGACCGTCAACACGGAAATTGCCCAGGTGAACCTGCATCACGCGGCGGCAGCGTCAGCTGTCATAGCGAGCAGGTTCACAGCGGATAAACTGGGTATCCTGCTGACGATCTGATCTGGTGGCGGTGCAAGCCAAGGACTTCGAAGGCAGGGACTCCGTACTGGCTTCAGCCTATTTTCCGGGGGAGGCATCCACGGCACCCCCGGTAGTGGTGGAAAAGCTGGTGGAGCATTGCCGAAGACACAGGCTTCCCCTCATCATTGGCTGTGATGCGAACGCCCACCACCTAGAATGGGGCAGTACAAATTGCAACACAAGAGGTGAGTCTCTTTTAGAGTACATATTAGGTAATAGCTTAGCGATAGAGAATGTAGGGTGTGAGCCCACATTCATAACTATAGGCAGGAGGGAGGTGCTGGACATCACCTTGAGCAATGAGCACGCAAACGGATTGGTCTCACAATGGAGAGTCTCAACGGAGCCCTCTTTGTCAGACCACAGGATTGTAAGGTTCAGGCAAAAGGTAGAGGTCAGACAACTTCCCGCCAGACGCAACTCTCGGAAGGCGAACTGGGATACCTTCCGAGAGATACTAAGCGAGGAATTAAGCAAGAGGGGGCAGACTGATAGAAGCGTTTCAGCCCCAGAAATTGAGAGTAGGCTAACGGAGCTGAACGGGGCTGTTATCAATGCCTATCATGGCAAGAGTGCCCACAGACAGTCGAAACTGTACCTGGTGGTCAAAGAAACTGGCAGACTTTCGGAAAAAAGTACGGAGCCTATTTAACAAGGCGAAACGTACGGGGGTCTGGGAAGAATATAGAAGCTACCTCACCTTATATAATAAGGAGATTAGGTCTGTAAAGCAGGCAAGCTTCAGAAGATTCTGCGAAAATGTCTCCTCCAAACCAGAAGCGGCTCGGCTGCATAAAGCTCTGGCTAGAGGTACAACTGACGTAGTAATAGCTATAAAAAGAGGTGACGGGACTTTTACGACCAGCGCAGAAAACAGAGCTACGGAGCTTGTGCGGGCGCACTTCCCGGGGACTAATCGGGAAGACCAGTGTCTACCCGTGATCGAACACAGGCCATCCCGCGAGGATTGGAGGATAGCCAAGCAGTTGTATACGGCGGACTCGATCAGGTGTGCAATGGCCTCGTTTGAGAGATTCAAGTCTCCGGGACTGGATGGCATCTTTCCAGCGCTGTTACAGCAGGGGGAGCAGTTTTTACTGCCATACCTGGTTCGGCTGCTGCGAGAGAGCCTCGCAATGGCGTATATCCCTGAAGTATGGAGGACAGCGAAGGTGATCTTCATACCCAAAGTAGGAAGGAAAGATTACTCATTGGCGAAATCGTTCAGGCCAATCAGTCTGACTTCTTTCCTGCTAAAAACCATGGAGAAGGTCGTGGACCATGACATAAGGTCGAAAGCGCTGGAGAGGGCACCCCTGCATGCGGCTCAGCATGCGTACAGAGCGGGCAGATCTACCAGTACTGCTCTGTACCAGCTAAGGTGATGCTTTGGGCTTTCTTGGACATCGAAGGTGCCTTTGACAACACGTCTCACAGGAGTGTTGCCAGAGCACTGGAGAATAGAAATGTGGCAGCACCGGTGCGTAGATGGATAGAAGCTGTACTACGCACCAGAATTGCTGAGACCACAGTGGGGGATAAAAGTATTCGTCTCGGCACAACAAGGGGCTGTCCACAAGGGGGTGTGTTATCACCTCTGCTGTGGAGTCTTGTCGTAGACGACCTGTTAGCAATGCTAACGGACAATGGGATCCGTTGCCAAGGGTATGCGGATGATATTGTTATTATAGCCAAAGGCAAATATGAGGACACTCTCTGCGACATGATACAAAGAGGTCTAAACCTGGCAAAGGGGTGGTGCTGGGGGCACGTGGACCTGACCTTGGTCAAAGCAACAAAGGCATGAATGGTGTGCAATCGGCTGGCGGGTAAGTCCTGGGGCTGTAAGCCAAGGATTGTTAGGTGGTTGTACACCATGATAGTGCGACCGATAATCACGTACGGGGCAGTAGCCTGGGCCTCAATAGCGTCGCAGACTTCGGTAGGAATTAAATTAACGAAGCTGCAGCAGCTAGCATGCGTCTGCATGACGGGCGCAATGCGCACCTGCCCAACGGCAGCTATGGAGGCCCTGTTTGAACTCACACCGCTTCACTTAGTTATCGGCAAGGTAGCCAAGAGCACGCTTCTGAAAATAACGGCAGAAGGGTTTGGCAAAGGAAAGCTAATCTCGTCCCAGAGGATGGAAAAGATAAGTGGCAATATACCAATCGCCCTCCTCCCGAAGAACAGCACTACCAAAACGGTTAACTTCACTAAGAAGTTTAAGGTCACACTCGAAAGCAAGGATGGGTGGAACAACTCCACCCTTGAACTACTGCTGAGGAACAGCACTTTGAGGTGGTACACCGACGGCTCAAAAATGTCGGAGGGAATTGGTGCAGGGATCGCGGGTCCACGCACCAAGATCTCCATACCTATGGGGGAGTTTCGGAGCATTTTCCAGGCGGAAGTCTTTGCCATAAGTCGGTGCATAGAGATATACCTCCATCGCAAATATCGCAATGAGCGGATAGCCATACTTGGCGATAGTATGCGAAAGCGATCTCCTCCTACGAGATCAGGTCGCTGCTAGTGCAGGAGTGCAGAGAAAGGTTGAACAAACTTGCGGAAAGAAACCAGGTGCACCTAATTTTGGTGCCAGGTCGCAAAGGAATAGCCGGTAACGAACTGGCAGATGAGCTCGCTCGCTCCGCAGCCTCCACCAAAATGGTAGGCCCTGAACCCTTTACAGGGGTGGGTCCCCGTACCATAAAGGAGCTACTTCGCAAAGAAGAGGGAGTGGGCAGAAAGATGTATTGGCAACGAACTCATGGCATGCGGCATGCCAGGTTGCTAATGGGAGGGTACAACATGAGCAGGTTCAAAGTTGTAATCAACCTCCCCAGAAATAAGCTTAGGCTCTTGGTCGCATTTTATACTGGCCACTGCAAGTTAAATAGGCATTTATATAACATGGGCCTATCTTCTTGCACTAATTGCCGGTTTTGCTACATGGAGCCTGAAACACCGGAACACCTGCTGATCGACTGCACAGCTGTCTGCAGACGCAGGATTAAGGCCCTCGGATCCATGTTTCCGGACAGGGATTGCATCGTCTCACTAGCACCCAGTAGAATGTTGGATTTCATCGATGCGCTGGGGCTAAGTGAGTCCATGTGATTTAGGAGAGGGCACAGTGCATTCCTCATAAATAAATCTAATCTAATCTAATCTATATTATAAACCTAAAACTACAGAAAACATTCTTTTATAAAAATGTATTTAAGTTAACAAATGCAAATATGTACTAACATACAAACTAAGTTTTTGCACTGTTTCTTATTTTAATTATAATAATAATCTTAACAAAGAATTTATCCCATTTATTTATACGCATGTATGAGTAACATATCTATCTCACGTACATACATATTTAACAGTAATCATCCAGGCGTTCTCACATTTCGTCTCTTATACTAAGAGATAGGAGCTCGAAGCGTGGGTGACGACATGAAAAATTAGTCTCAGTCAATCACTTTTGGTTTGTCATTCGAAGTGTAATAAAGCTAATTGTTCAAAGTACAACTAAACTTCGTTTTAATCTTTCTGGCGCAGTCGGTAGGATCTGTGAAAAAGATCCTAATAAAAAACGAACCTACATTCTCTGTGAAAAAGTGAAAATTCTTATTCCTATTTTTAAATATCCGTGCTGAAAAAGTATATTATAAACTTTGTTGAATGAACTGCCTACTATCAAAATAAATAGTACTGAATATTAAAAAAAAGCAAAAAACAAAAAACAAAAAAAAAAAAACCATTTGTACACTCGCGTCGAAAACGACCTTCATTTAATCTTCAACGTGATCTTTCCTTGCTAATTTGACTTCGGTGTGATTTTGAATTGACCTTCACAAAGAAAGTACATGAATTAAAAACAAACAACGAAATAATAACTAAAGCAACAACATTTACCATATCCACATTGTCCTTCAATTAACCTTTTCCTGCTGTGGTGAATAATTTTAGTGTAACTCTACCACAAAGCGCAACAACAAACAGTGAAGAGACAAATTCTAACTCTACAAGAAGGGCAATATAAAAGAGTAATTGATACGTAGATCACAAAAGGTGAAATGCACATAACATAAAATACGCAGCAACAAAATAAGTAGATGGACATTAATACAGAACTACAGTATTTGAGTGAAAACTTTCAAACATTGAGCATAAACTCTACAATCAATATGGCTGAGGAACAACGAAGAAGAGAACTCGTGCTGCAGAACATTAAATTAATTCAGGCCTTTGACGGCATTAGCAATTATTTGGCGCTTTACATCGACATCATTGATTCGATAATACCTCCAGTATTACCATCGTTACCAGAACAACGAGCATTTTATTTTAATAGCGTTTTACGCACTTTGCGAGGACCAGCGTTAGACGTCGTAAGAAGAGAGCAACCGGTTGACTGGGCAACACTGCGGCAACTTCTAATTGACGAGTTTGGTGTGCACACTCCAATATCAACACTTATACTGCAAGTTAGTAACATTAGGTTTAAGCACAGCGTGAGAATTTTATGTGAAGAAATAAATAACGAAATTTGTAAAATTAAAGATTGTATTAAATTAAAAACTGCAAGTAGCTCTACCAAAGAATTTCTGAACAATGAACTAGAACAAATTAGTATGAAAACTCTTAAACGAGAATTACCAAACTACTTAACAGCATTAATTAATGCAAACTTAGCCACAGACATTAAATCCGCAATTAAAATTTTAAAAGAAAATGGTGATTTTGATGATGACAGAAACATAAATAAGAATAAACAAAATAGAAGAAATAATACACTTATAAATAACCGAGCCCCTAATTATTCAAATAAAAATAGCTTTTATCGAAACGAATTTGAATACTTTTCCCAACCAGATAGAAACCATTTAGGGCAGACTTTAAATACAAATAACTATTACACGGGAGGGGTCCCATTAGGCAACAATGATTTTAGTAAAATGCAATCCAGACAGATTGATCGCGTTCAACCTCTTCAGCCAACGAATTTCAGTTCTCCGTTTAACATAAGCAACAACCGTAATACTACCAATTTATGCAATAACCTGCAGACAAATTCATTTCAGGCATCAAAAAAAGATACGACAAATTCAAATCAGTCCAGAATTCGTAGATATGGACGACCTGAGCCAATGGAACAAGATTTTTCAAATTTTCAATTAGAAGCCTCGGAACATTACCCACCATTAGATTAACAATAAACAACAAACAGATACGGACTCATCAGTTAGCCTAATTAGACCGTTTGTACTTAGTAATGAAGCTATTCAAGTTAAACCAATCGTTTTAAAAACAGCAACAGGAAAAGTTTTGTTAGACAAAGTACAAGAAGTCGTTACCTTTGGAAACCAGAATTTAAAACTTTTTGAGTTTGACTTTTCTAATAACTATGAAGGGCTTTTAGGATTTGATATATTAAAAAAACTTAACTCAAATATAAATTTAGAAAATAACACTATTATCTTAAACGACCAGATGTATAACTTCTTAGAAATGAAAAATTCAGATCAAAATTTCGATAATTTACTGAATATTAGCAGTGACGAAGAAGACGGTAATAATTTTAGACTAGACCATTTAAACTGTGAAGAATACAAAAAGCTTAATGAATTACTAAGAAAATTTAAAAATATTTTTTATAAGGAAGGAGAGCAACTCACTTTTACACACAAAATAAAACATAAAGTAAAACCCATACATGAAGACCCAATTTATGTATGTTAAATCCTACAGATACCCAGGAGTTCACAAAGCCGAAGTGAATAGCCAGATAACAGAAATGCTCAGGCAAAAAATTATTTGCCATAGCGACTCTCCATATTCCGCACCTCTCTGGGTTGTACCAAAAAAAAAGGATTCATCTGGAAGAGAGAAATGGAGAATAGTGTTTGACTTTCGAAAACTAAATACGATAACTGTAGATGATAGGTATCCTATTCCCAACATGGACGAAATTTTGGATAAATTAGGTAAATGTATGTATTTCTCTACAATAGATTTGGCACAGGGATTCCACCAAATCGAAATGGACCCTGCGGACAGAAAAAAGACCGTATTTTCCACCCAGAGTGGACACTATGAGTTTCTACGGATGCCTTTCGGGCTAAAAAACGCCCCCGCAACCTTCCAAAGGCTGATGAACACAGTTTTGGATGGGCTAGTTGGAAACATTTGTATGGTATATTTAGACGACATCGTCGTATTTAGTACATCACTTCAGGAACATATCGAATCGCTCGATAAGGTTTTTCAAAGACTAGCTGACGCTAATCTGAAAATACAGTTAACTAAAAGTGAGTTCTTAAAACACGAAACAGAGTTTTTAGGGCATGTGGTGACTCCAACAGGCATAAAAGCCAACCCAAATAAAATAAAGGTCATTATAAATTATCCTATACCTAGAACAGAGAAAGAAATAAAGCAGTTCTTAGGTCTGGCGGGATTCTATCGAAAATTCATTCAAAATTTCGCAAATATTACTAAACCTTTGACAAATTGTTTGAAGAAGGGTAATAAAGTAAATAGCGAGAATAAAGAATATCAAAACGCCATAAATACCATAAAAATATTGATTACCCAAGATCCCATATTGGTATACCCAAACTATGATAAGCCATTTACCTTACCTACAGATGCTTCTAATGTGGCTTTTGGAGCAGTTTTAAGCCAGCAAGGTCACCCTGTTTACTTCGCGAGCCGCACTTTAAACGAGCACGAGCTTAATTATTCGACCACGGAGAAAGAGCTTTTAGCAATGGTTTGGGCTACTAAGTATTTTAGGCCATATTTATATGGGAGAAAATTCATTATTAATAGCGATCACAGACCACTTCAATGGCTGCATAATTTAAAAGAGCCGAATACCAAGTTGCAAAGGTGGAAGATTCGCCTTAACGAGTATGACTTCGACGTGAAGTACATCCCGGGAAGGGAAAATCACGCCTCAAATTGCGCAACAATTCATTCCGCTGATGAAGACAACGAAAGTTTTATTCAAATAACTGAAAGGCCCTTGAATGTGTATAAAAATCAACTCAAAATAGTTAGAGGTAAGCAGAATAGTAGCAACATGAAAAAAGTTTTCGCAAATAATTTGACTTTGATTACTTATAAAGATCTAACTACAGAGTATATAAAAGAAATAATTAAAACTTACCTTTTAAAGGACAAAACAGTGATATATATGCCAGACAACTAAGGAATTGCAAAATATTTTGGAATATTCTGAATTTAAAGCTATAGTAACAGAAATACATATAAGTGCACTTCACCAGGGCATAGAGAAAGTTGCAAAATGTTTCAAGGAAAAATATTATTATCCAAAATATCTAAATGAAATTTCCAATATAATTAATTGTTGTGAACTTTGCAATCACTGCAAAAGTGATCATATTGCCAATAAGCTTCCATTCAAAGTTACACCTCCCGTGTTCGAAATACGAGATAAATTTGTGGTTGTCTTTTGGAAATGGGATAATGAATATTATTTGACATGCATTGATTTGTTTTCTAAATTTGCTATGGTAGAAAAGGTGAAGGCGCTTAACTGGCTGGAAGCAAAAAAATCATTGCTGAAGGTATTTAATGCTATGGGGCCCCCAAAAATTTTGAAAATAGACCAAGATCAAGGTTTAAACAATATAAATATCAAAGAGTGGTGTAATCAGTTAAACATAGAAGTCATAGTAACAACAGGTAAAACAGGTATTGGTGATATAGAACGGCTTCATAAAACACTCAATGAAAAATTAAGAATAATAAATACATCAGAAGATAAAGAGCTTAAATACTTAGAAATAGAGCAAACACTTTATACTTATAATCATATAAATATACATTCCACTACAGGCGAAGTTCCATATAACATTTTTTTTAATAAAAAAACTACCAGAAAATGATCCTCAATTAATCAAAGACAGAAGAATAAATAATGTGAACAAATATAGGCAAGAAAAAGAAATTGATACTAATTTTGTAAGTGCAGAAAAATCAAGAAAAAGATTGGATAAACTATGTAATCCTTATCGACAAGTAAAACTATTACAAACGGAAAAAGATGGAGAGCACCATGTAGTTAAATTTAAAAATCAAAAAGTCAGAAAATATAAAAACCAGTTCAAACGGAAAAAGAAGAATTATTAACAAAAGAAGCTTCAAAATGAATTTAACTATTTCATAGATTTAGATTATAAATATTTTATGAGATTTAACTATTTATAATAGTAAGATAATAAATCTAACCTTTTTGTCTACATGTATTTGAAATTAATTCGAAAGAAGCAAATAATGAATGTATTAGGTTATTTCTTTCATATAACTAGAGTACACTGTAATTAGTTTTAAGATATTCACTACAATGAGGGCATTGTAATTTTTAAAGATTGGAGGAGTAACATATCTATCTCACGTACATACATATTTAACAGTAATCATCCAAGCGTTCTCACATTTCGTCTCTTATACTAAGAGATAGGAGCTCGAAGCGTGGGTGACGACATGAAAAATTAGTCTAAGTCAATCACTTTTGGTTTGTCATTCGAAGTGTAATAAAGCTAATTGTTCAAAGTACAACTAAACTTCGTTTTAATCTTTCTTATGTATGTTTATTATATTTTTGCAGGTAATATTTTACAACGTGTATCAGTTGATCTAAATTCCACTGACCCAATTGAAAAAAAAATGATGACTTAGAAATTCTCAACAACGACGGAATTGAGAATTTGGCAGGGTACATCTGCCACAAACTCGATAAAGACAACCCCGAAATTTGTGCCAATTCAGAAAATATTTCGCCTTATGCTTGGGTGGATCACATTTCTGAAGGAGGACTCTCAAAACCAACAGATATGTTGATGGAGCATATGAGAGCCTTGCAAGCAGTATTTGACGATGTAAATGGTACTGATTTGCATATTTGTATGTATGTACAAATTGCGCCCATAAGCACTTAGAATTAAGTAATTTTGTAAATTGTAGCTCGAAAGTAAAAGAATTGGTTTTCAGAGCTAGAATGTATTTTAGGATTCGTTATCATCGTCATATGTATAGCAAAAAAATAAAATTAAATAAGACAATAAATTAATACTTGGTCACAAAATATTCAATATTTTTATTTGCATAAATGTATATGGTTGAAACAAACACAGCAAAGAGACCAAATTAAATAATACAATTAAAATACAATTAAATGAATATGTAGGTAAATGTTCACTATAAAATATTCACTTATATTGATATCTTTTATTAATATTCATTTATATTGATGTCAACTTTTGATGATATTCATGTTTTTGTATGCCAGCAATACAAATTTGCTTCTTATTGCAAAGAAAAACAAACTGAAAATCAGCTGATTGTACGTTGGTCAACCGTGACCTAGATGCGCAGAAAGAACAAAATTTGAATTCGTCATTGCTCAATCTTGTTTCTATCATTCTTGGCGTTGTGAATCCTACTACATGTACATTTGTGAGAAGGCAGCAACATAACAACGCACTGTGGTTGCGCCCATAGGACAAAATTAAAAAAATTCATAACAACAAAAATTTGCGAAAAGTTACCAAATCGTCTCTAAAATGTCCAAGCTTCTTCATGGCAAACCGGTTTTTACTGCAAATCTAACGGGACATTCTAAAAATAGAATGCAAAGCGTTATCAACTGTTCAATTTTGCAGCGAAACTGCGCTAAGTTAGCTTTTCGTGAAAACAAAATTGAATTTCAAAGTGGTTTGCTAGAGAGGTCGGAATTTGATTATTTAAAATGAATTTTATTGTTACAGGTATTTACTTTAATAAATTCATCTTGTGAAATTAATTTTATTGATTTATTATTTGTTGTGTATTTTTGATTGATTATACTTTTTTTGTGTATTTTTTAACGTAATTTTCATGTTTAAATAGACATTTAGTTATGTTACCCCACGATCCCCCTCTATGAGTGTTATCAGTGTAATTGTCAATGTTTTAAGGTAATACAAATGTTAGGTGTAGCTGCCGATATTTGCCCATATGTGTATATTCGTGAATAAACTTAAGCTGTCGTCTTACTGTTGCTCAAATTTGCGACGCTATCTGCTGCTCTTCCTTTGTTTTGCGATGTTTCTTTTGTATTCGTCCTTTATGTTTGTATGTAATGTTGCATATTTTTTTTTCTAATTTTTATGCTATTTATTTTTATAGGCGCTTCTTGTAACTGCGTATTTTCGCGCATGCACATTCTTAATCTTTGGTGCACAGAAGAGGGCACGAATGCGAAAAGAACTCGAAGTGTCATTGGTTTGGTAGAACAAAGCATTAAAAACAAAGGCTACGCAGTAGAGATGAGAAAACTTAACATTTGTATTGGTTACATTTGCAAAAAAATTATTGCTTATTGGACTAAATACAATCGTTGTAGATTTCAATTGTTCGATATCAATCCCCTTGGTTGAACACTGTCGAAACAATTATAATTGAGCCTGCTTGTGTTCCTGAACAAAGTTTTTCAAGTGCTGCACGCGGACGTCCCAAAATTGATTTTTCTGAGTCCTCAAAAAGAACGAAACGTCGTCGGATAGCGCTGATAGAAAAACAAGATGAGTCTGCAGCTTCTGTTTTCCGCTCATCAGATTTTCCACCGATCCTGAAGTCAACCGAAGCAAATATTGAAAAGGTTTTATCGCTTTTAATGGATACTGGAATAACGAAACACCAATACTTGCTCATTCGTGAATTTGTGAATAGTGAAGTGTCTTGCAATATATAGCCAAGCTACGAAAAAATTCTCAACTTTAAAACATCAAGATATCCAAATGGCATAACAGTAGCTGAAACATATGCAGAAGTCGAGCTGCAAAGTTTACTAGACAACACCGCTTCTAGTATTTTACAGCTCCAAAGAACTGTAATTGAAAATTGTATTGAAGGAACGGAGAACACATTAACATTAATTGGAAAATGGGGGTTTGGTGGCAGTACTGGGCACAGTGAATACAAACAAAAGTTTTCTAACTGTAATGACGATGATATATGTCTATTATTAACATCGTACGTCCCACTTCAGCTTATTACTGAAAGTGACTCCAAAATAATATGGAAAAATCCTAAATAGACTATCATCTACACGCCATTGTAGGCCAGTCAGACTTCAATTCAAAAAGGAGACCGCCACAGTATCCCTTGAGGAAGAACTGCACTTTAAAAATAAAATAGCGAACTTAATTAAGTATGCAACGCGTTAAGCAATACGTCGTCTATGAAATGCTTTATATGCGGTGCAAAACCCACCGAAATGAATGATTTAGAAAAATGTCTTACAATAAAAGTTGAGAAAAAGTATTTTTAATTCGGTTTATCACCACTTCATTCTTACATACGCTTTTTTGAGTACTTTTTGAACATTTCATACAAATTGGAAATAAAAATGTGGCAAGCAGGATCAGCAGAACAAAAGCTTAAAGTACTGCAAAGGAAAGAACAAGTCCAAGAGGAATTTCACGATAAAATGGGAATAATTGTTGATAAGCCAAGAGACGGAGCCAGTGGAAATTCCAACGATGGAAATACAGCCAGGAAATTTTTTAGTAACCCGAGTTTAGCCTCAGGATATTCTATTAATGCTAAAAAATTTGAAAGCTATGCATTGGATACTGCTAAGCAGTTGATAAAACTATATCCATGGTACTATCTTCCAGCAACAGTGCATAAAATTGGTGCAATGGCCGCATGCAGCTGTCCATTTTACATGTACACAATTTCGTTGTGGCCATACTAATACCTTGAACTTCAATGAAATTTTTATATTTTGTTCAAAGTGAAATTTTTTATGCAAAAAATAAGTAAATAGGTATATTTATTTGTTTTAAATTATCAATTGTTATTACAAATGATATAATAGAGCTATTTTATGCTTTTATTTGTAAAATAACGTCAAGTTTGTTAGGGCTTAGAATAATTTTACATTTTACATATTAGTGGCATCACCACTCTACCTCCTCTTTCTATCTTCCATTCTACTGTCAACTCTACTGTCTTCCTACTGTCGTTGGCAAATATAAGAACATATTGAAGTTAGCGAGAGCGACAACTGTCGGCCTGCAGTCGTTTAGTCGTGCAGCTCTCAAAATAACAGTGTCCATAAGAACGTGTGTATTTTAATATTTGACAGATGTCGTTTGCGGTCTGTCGCGAGCATTGTGTCCAGCACTTTATGAGGAAATGGAGCGCACCCATATGATGCCAAATATGAGCAAATCGCTGAAATTTATATTTTTCGCTATAATTCCTCTTGCTTTATTAGGTAATCTTACTTCTAATAAAAACAAGCGTCTATAAATTATATTTCAAATTGAAATGAGAATAACCAATCTTCCATGCTTATTGACATTTTCTAATTTAAATTCAATAAACAACTAAGTAATATTAAATAATAATATTTAGGGTTTTCACAAGTCTCATAAAGTTATAAGTTATAACGATTCGAAAACATAGCATTGAGAATTGTAAATGTGTAAACTCATTTTTGTATGAAATCCAACAACAAATTTTTTAAACAAGTGTAAAAATGTATAATTTTACGATTTTGCGATGCTTTACGATGGGTTGTGAGTACCCCATTTATGTAATAAAATTTTTCAATGAGTACTACGGGAAAGTGCTTCAGTCACCCCGGGTATTGGCTCGACCAGCGTTATTTTTTTAAAGCGTTGCCAAGGCCTCCAACTAGAACGAAGGTACTTCAGTCATGTCGATATGATATATATTTATAGATTTGAGTATATTAAATATAAATCACATATTAAGCATCTATATATGTATTTATAAGGAAAGTTGTTCACAACTCAATTATAGCTTGAAAAATGTTGGATAGTATTATTATAGTTAATATAGAAAAAATAATCAACCGAAAGTACAAACAAAGGAAAATCCTACATATTTGGTGTGTAAGATGTGGCAACGCTCGTTTTCCTCATTATTGTAAACAATCTGACCTTTTCAACGATGAGTGTGCTAAGTGATTTTTAAATTAATAAATGTGGTTAAAATATACCAAAACATAAGTGAAATATGAACTTATTTCAATGTTTATAGTGTATATTTGAATATAAAAAGTGAAAAATGTGAAAACATCTAGTGAAACATTGTGAAATACTAAGTGTTATTAATAAAAATTTTAAAATTTTTAATATTAAATGTTTAAAAAATATAAGTGTTAGCAACATTATTTTTGCATATTCCTTCTCTGGAGAAGCTCCCCTATCCGTATATACCTCATTTATATCGAAATTCGTGTTTTTTATCCGACCGCCAAAGCAATTGGAATCGTGCCTTAGAAATTTTCGTTGATACGAATTGAGAGATTTAAAAATTTACTAAAAGTTATTGCTCCGCATTTTGATATTCCATGCAGACCTACTGTAACATTATGGCTTAATGAAAAATATGATAACATAAAAAAAATTAAAATCAAATCTACGTACAGCTGAAAGCTTCACTTTAACTAGTGATATTTAGATGGATATATAAATGCGTATGGCTAAATGAGTCTCAGACCCCCTTCACAATATAATACTACCACACCACACACATTGCATACACCACACCATCATTACAGGGCTAGCATGGGCTACTGTGGGGTTCAGCAGGAGGCGGATAGTTGAACGGCCTCCAGATATGAAGGTTAGCTGCGAATATTCAATAAGCACCCCCGATCAAAGCAGCAGTGGTGGAGAGTGTAGCTTAAAAAGCTACTTTTGCCCGATGAAGTCTCTGTGATTTGACGAATCGACACCATACATAAAATCTCGGAAGCGTCTGACTCAGAGTGAGCGGCTTACTGGGCAGCGTCTATCTCCAGGTTATGAGGGGCTGAGCAAATCACCTTCTAGTAGGTATAAAAGGATACGGGTAGGATCCCGGTATAAATAAAAACATGTCTGCGAGTAATAAAAGTAGTAAAGTTACGGTGCAGGGTGTAAAAAGAACCGTGCCGGCGGTTGTAGGGAGTGAGCAAGCAGGCTCCCGGCCGTAGATATCCAATTACTGCATTGATACGGTGGTGGCCCAGTTGTATATACACAGTGTATCAGATAATGCTACAAGTATGGTTGATAGCGCAATAATAGACCCCTTTAAGCGAGGGTCAAAGTTAGCTCGAACCCCAGAAAAGGTTCCTTCCATGAAACGGCCTGTACGGGCAAGATCGTCACCGCTCTCGCTTCAAATAGGTAGCACGCCTCCAGTGAAAACTGTGCAAACGGGTAGAGATTATATGGAAAAGCTAGGAGACAGCTTAAAAGTTTGATGCGTTCACTTCAACGCTCCATAAATAATGGCATAAGAGCAAAATGCAAGCTCCAGAAAAGCAGATCGAGTAGCTAACGTTGCTAAAAGCGTGACAGAATCAACACCTAAAAGAATGCGCGAAGAAAAGAATGCCAATCGGAAAACGCCACCAAAAAAGAGCAAGAAATTCGATCAAGTGGAGATGGTGAAAAACAGAATTGAAGGCAAAACAGAGATGGGGCCCCTCCAATGAAAAAATACAATAAAAAAACGCCAAAGGATGGAAGCTGGATGACAGTCAAGAACAAAGGGAGGAAAGTCATCAAAGAACAAAAGAAAGTTATTCGCAGGCCCCCTCCGAAACCGGATGCGCTAGTGATTACGAAAACTGGGGACATGTCTTATAGTGAGATATCACAAGCTGTTAAAAAGAGGAAACTCTCAAAAATTTGGGCTAAAACGTGTGACGTATAAAAAAAACAGCCAAAGGAGAGATTCTGCTGGAGCTAGCGACAGATCAAAGAGGAAACAGTATTGAATACAAGGAAGAAATGTGTAAGGTTCTAGGCAACAAGGTGGAAATAAGAGTTTTAACGCATGAGAAACTAATAGAAATTCGGGACTTAGACGATATTACTACAAAGGATGATTTAGTTCAAGAAATTCGCTCGCAGCTAAAAGATCTCAATGTAGAGAAAAGATCAATTAGAAATATTAGAAAATCATATGCAGGAACACAAACAGTAGTTTTAAGCTTTCCAGAGAGAGAGGCAAGGCGTCTACTAGACGCAGGCAAAGTCAAGATTGGCTGGGTTGTTGAATATGTTGTTTATGGAATATGTTGAATATGGGAAACTGCGAACCTTAAAAAATGCTATAGATGCCTCGAATATGGCCACATAGCAGGCAAGTGCAGGGTGAAGGGTGGAGAAAAGGGACATTTTGCTAAAGCATGTGTGAAGGAACCATTTTGTATATCCTGAAAAATCTAAGGAAGGTCGAACTATCAAATGGCAGTAAAAGATGCCCAGTTTACTTAGTAGCAAGCAGCAATAGGAAATGAAAATCCTCCAAGTTGAGTGAAACCACTGCGAAGCAGCGCAGGAGCTGTTAAAGCAAACAGTGTTGCAATAATATGCGAGCAATACAAAAATCTAAAAGCAGGAACATGGGTCTCAGATAACGCAGTTAAAGTGGCAATATGGGTCTGCGGCGATAAAGCGGTGCAAGATAGAACACTGACTAGCAGATCGCTCTATGCCAGAGCAAAGGTTTGTGGTACCCACATCTCTAGTTGCTACTTGTCACCAAGTTTATCGCTAAAAGCGTACGAAAAAATTCTTAGCGAACTTGTTAGAGATGCCCAAACAACAACTCCGAATCTAATTGTAGGAGATTTCAAAGCCTGGACCTTGGAATGGGAAAGCAGAAAAACAAATCAATGGGAATGTCTTGCTCAAAGCATTATCGGTACTTGATGTGGTGCTACTAAACACGAGAACCAAGAATACATTTGAAAACAATGGATATGGCTCTATAATCGACATTGCATTTGTCAGTAGATCTCTAGGAGTAGATCAGTAGATCTAGCAGGAAAGTCGAAGTGGAAAATACGTGATATATACACGCATAGTGACCACCAAGCGATAATAAATGCCAAAAGAGAACTGGGTGGCCAAAAAAATCTCAAAGTAGAGGATGGAAAGACGAATCAATAGATGAGGACTTTTTTAAAATAATGATGGACGAAAAATTTAGCAGTTCAAATGACGCGAATAAACAAGCAAAACTATTGACTGACCATGTTAGCAGAGCTTGCGATGCTGTTTTGGTAAGCAAAATATACAACCACTGCCGAAAGCCAGTGTATTGGTGGAATGGCGAAATTGCTGTTTTGAGAAGTAACTGCAACAAAATCCGGCGGAAATACCAAAGAAGTAGAGGAACCTTGGAATTTGAGCGACTACGCGAAACGTTTAAAGCAAAACGGAAGGAACTTAGAGCAGCAATCAAGGAAAGCAAAGCTGCGTGCTTTAAAAGACTCTGCGATAAAGCGGAAGAAACAGGACAAATGCCGAGCTGCCCTATACTATTAAAGGAGGTAGTAGATGCTCTGCTTCCAAAGCAACAAACGCAAACAGTGGGACAGCTACTCCCAAGAAGCTTAGACCCACCAGTTTTTCGGCCAGTGAATGACAATGAAGTCATGAAAGCATCGGAACGTTTTGGTAATGCAAAAGCACTTGATTTGGCAGGCATTTCAAATAGGGCTTTAAAAACTGTCATCAAATATTTTACGGACTTCTTCAATAAGTGCCTGAGGGATGGAGTTTTCCCAAATAAATGAAAAATACAGCGTTTGGTTCTGCTATCCAAACCAAACAAGCCGCCAGGAGACTCAACTTCATACAGGCCTCTCTGTATGATCGATACTATGGGTAAAATCCTTGAACGGATAATAAGTGATCGGCTAGAAAAATACCTTGAAGAAGTAAACGGCTTATCTGACAAGCAGTACGGCTTTCGCAGAAGACATCCGACCACTGACGCTATCAGTTGTACGGCTCCAAAAAATATTGCGCCGTTGTCACTCTGGATATTAAAAATGCATTTAACTCCGCTAGTTGGGCTCACATAATGAAAGCACTAGAGGCCCTTAAAACGCCAACGTTCCTTCTGCGTATCATAAATAGCTACCTCTCGAACAGAGTTCTGCTGTATGACACGGATGAAGGGGTAAGGCGGTATGAAGTTACTGGTGGAGTACCACAAGGATCGGTGCTGGGCCCACTCCTATGGAACATTTTCTATGATGGAATCCTTCGACTTCTAACACCGAAGGAAGTGGAAATAATAGGGTATGCGGATGATATTGCGGTGACAATCGTGGAAAAAGAACTGCACCAAATCGAGGACTTATGCTGCAATATTGCACAAAAAATAAAGAGGCTAACAACAGCGAAGCTTCAACTGGCAGTACAAAAAACTGAAGCAGTGCTCATATCTAGCAGGAAGAAAGTGGAAGTCGTAACTTTATATATTGACGGGTATAAAATAACGTCACAGTCATACCTAAAATACTTAGGCGTCATAATTGATACGTGGATGAACTACAAAAAAAAAACATAAAGAAAGCTTGAGGAAAAGCGCGAGTTAACACGGCTTTAAGTCGAATAATGGCTAATACAGAGCCGAAGGCTATAATTGGCAAAAGTGACTCAGTCAATAGTCATGTATGCAGCACCAGTGTGGGCTAATGCGCTAAAGCAAAAAAAGGATGAGAAACCAGTAAGGCCTTTATTTCGGTTAGAGTTGCTAGCGTCTTCCGTACAGTGTGTCACGAAGCCGTAGGAGTGATTTCAAGCATAATGCCACCTGAAATAATGTCTCGTGAGTTAAAGAGAGTGTACAGTAAAAGTATAAATAAAGGCAAGCCTCTAACAGCTAGAGAGCGCAAGGAAGAAAGACAGCAGAGTCTAAAAGAATGGCAATCTATATGGGACTCAGTGCCCAAAGGACGATGGACGCACAGGTTAATTGAAAATGTGGAAACCTGAGTTATTAAGTGGCCATGGCTGTTTTAGGGAATACCTCCTCAAATATGGCCATGATGAGATAGAAATATGCTCATCTTGTGGTTATGGAAAGGAATAGAATAAAAATATGAGGAAGATAGGACGATTTTAGAAACGGAAATTTATGAAAGGGTTAGTCAAACATAAGAATAAAATCGATATTGTACAGAACTCGGAAAATGTTGACGTCTATATGATATCGGAGACGCATTTTACGTCACAAACCTATTTTAAAATTAAAAACTATGAAACTTACCATAACTAGCAATTGCGCCCGTGGCGGAAGCGCAATATTAATAAAAAATATGATTACACATTTTGAGGAATAAAAATTTGCAACTGAGTGAAAAGTCCACTCTTACTTACCTCTGTGTACAGTCCTCCAAGGCATCAAATCCAATTTGAAGAGTACAAACACTTAATAAACAAACACAGGTATGGATTCATAATGGGTGGAGACTTCAACGCAAATAACACGCTCTGGGGTTCAAGGCTTTCGGCCACAAAGGGGAGAGAACTCTATAAAGCAGTCATCCGGAAGTTACGCATTCTCGATGAACTTACCACCATATTGACAATCAGTTAATCAAAAGATTCTAGACCTGATACATTTTTTTATCGTCGGCAAAATATCCCGGAACTATTTGTCGATTAATCAGGGCTTTAACCATGAACTTAACTCGGATCATTCTCCAATCTATTTAAGCTATAGTGAAACCGTCATCTTTAAAGACAAAATAGCGGCCTTGTATAATAAACGTACAGATTTGGAATACTCCAAAACAATCATGGAATGATACGAAAGTAAATATGACTCCATATTGAAGACCAGTTGGAATCTGAAATTTTACACTTTACAACAAGTATGCAACATGCAGCTTGAGAAAGTACATCGAAATTAAAACATAAAATAAGAGAAATAACTAGTTAAAGAGAAATCTATAACGTAAGTTGTATCAAACTCGTTGCCCAGCTAATAAAGCCAACCATTCTACGATTTATCAAATCCACAGGATTACACACATTGTTGAAAAAGTCTTTGAGGAAAAAAAATTCTGTTCTGCCGTGTTTTTGGATATTGTAAAAGCGTTCGATAAAGTTTGTCGCAAAGGACTGCTTTCGAAACTGAAACAAATTTTACCGAAACAGCATTCTTCTTCTTAATTGGCGTTGACACCGCTTACGCGATTATAGCCGAGTTAACAACAGCGCGTCAGTTGTTTCTTCTTTTCGCTACCAATTGGCGCCAATTGGATATTCCAAGCGAAGCCAGGTCCTTCTCCACTTGGTCCTTCCAACGGAGTGGAGGTCTTCCTCTTTCTTTGCTTCCCCCGGCGGGTACTGCGTCGAAGACTTTCCGAGCTGGAGTGTTTTCGTCCATCGGGACAACATGACCTAGCCAGCGGAGCCGCTGTCTTCAATTCATCGTTCCATCGAATGCGATATTCGCCGTGGCCAACGCGCAAAGGACCATAAATCTTTCGAAGAACCTTTCTCTCGAAAACTCGTAACGTCGACTCATCGGTTGCTATCATCGTCCAAGCCTCCATACAGCAGGACGGGAATTATGAGCGACTTATAGAGTTTGGCTTTTGTTCGTCGAGAGAGGACTTTACTTTTCAATTGCCTACTCAGTCCGAAGTAGCACCTGTTGGCAAGAGCAATCCAGCGTTGGATTTCCAGGCTGACATTAGAGGTGGTGTTAATACTGGTTCCTAAATAGACGAAATTATCTGCAACATCAAAGTTATGACTGTCAACAGTGACGTGGGAGCCTAGTCGCGAGTGCGACGACTGTTTGTTTGATGACAGGAGATATTTCGTTTTGCCCTCGTTCACTGCCAGACCCATTTTCTGTGCTTCCTTGTCCAGCCTGGAGAAAGCAGAACTAACGGCGCGGGTGTTGAGGCCGATGATATCAATATCATCGGCATACGCGAGCAGCTGTACACTCTTATAGAAAATGGTACCTTCTCTATTTAGTTCTGCAGCTTGAACTATTTTCTCCAAAAGCAGGTTGAAGCAGTCGCACGATAGAAAGTCGCCTTGTCTGAAACCTCGTTTCGTATCGAACGGCTCGGAGAAATCCTTCCCGATCATGACGGAGCTTTTCGTGTTACTCAACTCAGTTTGCATAGCCGTATTAGTTTTGCGGGGATACCAAATTCAGACATCGCGGCATAAAGGCAGCTCCTTTTCGTGCTGTCGAAAGCAGCTTTGAAATCGACGAAGAGGTGGTGTGTGTCGATTCTCCTTTCACAGGTCTTTTCCAAGATTTGGCGCAAGTTGAATATCCGGTCGTTGTTGATTTGCCAGGTCTAAAGCCACACTGATAAGGTCCAATCAGTTTGTTGACGGTGGGCTTTAATCTTTCACACAATACGCTCGATAGAACCTTATATGCGATGTTGAGGAGGCTAATCCCACGGTAGTTGGCGCAGATTGTGGGGTCTCCATTTTTATGGATTGTGCATAGCACACTTAAATTCCAATCGTTGGGCATGCTTTCATCCGACCATATTTTACAAAGAAGCTGATGCATGCTCCTTATCAGTTCTTCGCCGCCGTGTTTGAATAGCTCGGCCGGTAATCCATCGGCCCCCGCCGCTTTGTTGTCCTTCAAACGGGTAATTGCTATTCGAACTTCTTCATGGTCGGGCAATGGAACGTCTGCTCCATCGTCATCGATTGGGGAATCGGATTCGCCTTCTCCTGGCGTTGTGCGTTCACTGCCATTCAGCAGACTGGAGAAGTGTTCCCTCCATAATTTAAGTATGCTCTGGGCATCGGTGACTAGATCACCTTTGGGGGTTGTACAAGAGTATGCATTTTCGAGCATTACCCCTGTCGGCCAGCTTATCAAGCTCTTCGTACTCACGCATTTCGGCCTCTTTCTTTTTCTGTCTGCCCTCTTCAACTCTCGTTATCTAACCCATCCCGCACGTGTTGTGGTCGATCGTAACGTTGCGAGGTAGGCAGCCTGTTTTCTCTCCGCTGCGACACGGCACTACTCGTCGTACCAGTTTTTCTTTTGCACTTTCCGAAAACCTATTTTTCGGTTGCTGCTGTACTTAAGGAGTTTGAAATTCCGTCCCACAGTTCCCTTATACCGAGTTGTTGACGAGTGCTCTCAGAGAGCAGGAGTGCAAGCCGAGTAGCAAATCGTTCGGCTGTCTGTTGTGATTGCAGCTTCTCGACGTCGAACTTTCCTTGTGTTTGTTGACGTGCGTTTTTTGCTGCACAGAGGCGGGTCCGAATCTTGGCTGCAACAAGATAGTGGTCCGAGGCGATGTTAGGACCTCGGAGCGTACGCACGTCTAGAACACTGGAGACGTGTCTTCCGTCTATCACAACATGATCGATCTGGTTGGTAGTTTTTCGATCAGGAGACAGCCAGGTAGCTTGATGTATCTTCTTGTGCTGGAATCTAGTACCACAGATAACCATATTTCGGCCCCCGGCGAAGTCTATCAGCCTCAACCCATTTGGGGAGGTTTCGTCGTTGAGGCTGAATTTACCAACCGTAGTGCCAAATATACCTTCTTGCCCACCCTGGCGTTAAAGTCGCCATGCACGATTTTGACATCGTGTGGGGGGGGGGCAGCTCTCAAAGCGCGCTCCAAGCGCTCATAGAAGGCATCTTTGGTCACATCGTCCTTCTCTTCCGTCGGGGCATGGGCGCAAATCAGCGATATGTTGAAGAACCTCGCTTTGATGAGGATTGTGGCTAGACGTTCATTCACCGGAGTGAATGATAGTACTCGGCGACGGAGTCTCTCTCCCACCACGAATCCAACACCAAACTTGCGCTCCTTTATATGGCCACTGTCCTTGACCCGTTCATCGCATTTCTTGGACGGCGGTGATGTCAGCCGGCCGATTTTTACGAGGACATCAACCAGCTGGGCAGCGGCACCTTCCCAATTAAGGGACGGACATTCCAGGTGCATGTCCTGATATCGTAGTCCTTATTTCGTTTGCCATGGTCGTCATCAAAAGGGGGTCTCTCATCCAAGGCTTGTTGTTTCTTTTCATTGGGGGTGTTTTTTACGTGGCGGGTCCCAAACCCAGCGCACAACCCTATGTGGGGGATGTTTCGCCTTCTCACTTTAACTCGCCTTCAAGCGGATGTTCTTAGACTACCCAAAGGATACTTGGTCAAAGACCGGAAGTTGTGAGCTGCTTGAGCCATGTGTTAAAGAATCGTTTCTGGACACTCCCAAGTGAATGGCGATCAGAGAACTTTCCTCACTTGCGTGAACTTCTACACATGACTCCATCCTCCAAACAGCATTATGACATCATAAAATCATATTTATCAGATCGTTTTTTTCACGTTAAACAGGGAGACAAATATTCTATTCTTATGAAAATAAAAGCAGGGGCTCCAGAAGGTAGTGTGTTGGGCCCTCTTCTTTATCTCAATACTGCCTGCCTATAGATCCCGCCTTACGATTTTTTCGAAAATTTATGAGGAAGTTTACAAGAAGTTGCTCAGCTAAATTTCAGGTTTGTAAATTTCAGCATAACTGAGATATGCGATGGGTTATAAAATACCCAATGGGCTAAGAAGGGTTCTAGTGCATCTGAAATTTAATATATGTGACAACCTGTTGATCGACTGTTCGTCAAGTGTCGTTCAAAATCAACTGTGTTACGAAGTATATGCAAGTAAAATTGCAATTGTGAAAAGTTGCGGGTGTTGATATTGTGTAATAAATATAAATATATATAAAAACGCATCAAATGTATAGACAATGAAAGTTATTAATATACAAAGAACTGCAGTCGGAAGTAGACAGCTGGAGCGACAATGATGAACCTGGATGGTATTCAAGAAAAATAAATAATAATCGAAATGGCGTCGTAATAAAAATTACAAATTTGAGATTCAACCCTATTATCAAAGTAGAAACATCAAAACACCATAACGTCAGATTCGACAACTTTTTTACGATCCATAATTCAAACAGTTCCACAGTTTCATTCTATGACTTCTTTTTGATTTTGATAATTGATGAGTATCTTTTTGGCTCATCGCCAATGTGTCAAGTTAAAAGATACGATCGGAAAATGACGATTATTGTCCAACTCTTATTAATACACGAATATAGTCAACAGATGGAAGGCGTTGACTTATTCGACAATGCTATGAACAACTACCGTAATTAAGATAAGTGGAAAGAAAAAGTACTGGCCCTTGCTTATAAATGCATCCGATGCAGCAATGGTCAATGCATGAAAACAAAAAGTTTTATGTGCAAAATATGACAACTCCAAGGTTATGAGTCAATTTGACTTCCTTGTGGAAATTGCTGAAGCATTAATAACTCAAGCCATTCCACGACGATCTGGTGGAGTGTATAATAACAATATCAGTAAACGTACATACGGTTTCATTTAATAACAAAACTGAGCAGATGTGCTCGCTGCCACCAATGTGAAGAACAAACTCAGTTTGGTTGCAGAAAAGTGATGCAATACTTCAATCAAAATAATGCTGTTTTGACTTCCATAATGGGTTACCACAAGATGAAGGAAAAATAAAAAATATTCAATAAACTTATAAAAAAAAGCTTTGGTTAGTTTTAATATGAATTAGCATTCAAGCAATTTAAAAGGTATGTGTTTAAACAAAATTGAAATTTCTATTTCACTAATTTTTCCAGCATATAGTACACATCTGCCCAATGGGTATTTCAATACCCAAGTGAGTTTATTCAGCTCCAGGATCTTAGCGGGTTAAGAATATTTTTTTCCTACAATGAAAACATTTTGAAAACAAATTTGTATGTTGTGGAATCTAAGTCGTTCGGACCGACAATGTGTGTTTTCGATGAGTTTTCACTGACATTTATCAATAGCGGCATTCTCTTGCTCTTGCAAGATTGCACGATGACACAAAATGCAAAAATCCTATACCGAAATATGCAAGGCCAAGAGAGCACCCATTGTAGAATCTAGTGATTTATGACGGCACGAAAATAAACGTGGGTTTTGGTCTGACATATTTATAGCGATAGCAAATAATTTTCTGCGTGTGTTTGCTCTTGTGCCGTTGCATCAAGAGGAAAATTCTGCAATTTCTGCACCGTGCAAGGTTTTGCAAGAGCAAGAGAATGCCCCTAATATGAGAATATCAAGCGACAGCTGTTTTTTATATGGAATTATTATTTATGGTTTTATTGAAAATTTCTTTAACATCTGTTTGTCAAGCTAGCTGATTATTATTTGCCTTTTCTATGTTATCGGCTTATAAAGGATAGTAACTCCACGCCTGGCTCAGATGTGACCAGAATGGGTACACCTTAGCTCTGGAGTTAGCACTTTGAAATTAGAGGGATCTTGCGAGAGAGTAGCCGTGAATGGAGAACGGTGTCGATTCGTAGAGTGGAGAATTCTTTATAATTAATTTGATGCTTTGTATAGCTGATTCCCATCACCCACCCATATGAGGAGCGCTTTTTTAGATGTGCTAAAAGCGACCTTAGCTTTGTTAGTATAGATGCATCAATGTATCGGATTGGTAGTATTGTGATCCCTTAACTTCCGTCTTGATTTTATTTATATTTGAAAATTTAAGCCTCTATGGGGCAATATTGTATAAAATGTGTCGATTTTTCGACTTTTGGAGACAATTTTGTTGCATTTTATAGTGCATATGCATTTATTTGGTGTTTAGTAGCGCGCCACATAACTTCAGATTTTTTGAATCAGGATTTTGTATCATTTTTGGCGAAAGCCATCCTGCGGGACCGAAAGGTTACGAACACATATTTGTGTTTTTATATGAGGTTGTCAGAGGGAATCTGACCTTGCTTTTTCTACCTTTATGTGGGGTATTGAAAAATTGTGGCTCTAGTAGTTGTCGTACGATGTACCGGCCATTATTTGATCGAGTAGATATGGGGAAAAGTTTCTTTAAGTTTTGAAATTTCTTTAATTGTGAATTAAGGTATTTGTTTTTATTATACTCAACTTGAGTTTCTATGGTGGTGACTAGTTCTGTAACTAGTCCATTTTGTGTTTCGCTGTGCAGCGTTTGAGATTAATGTTTAAATTTTAAAATTCTCGCAAGTTTTAAGTTTATGCCGTTTTGTGCATAGTTCGTATGACGTTTGCTTTCTTTGTTCGGATGTGAACGATTGTGTTTTGTTAAAAATTATGTTCCATGTTTGCAACGCTATAACTCACGAACGACTTTAAAGAAACGACAATCAATCAATCACGTGTTAGCGCGTGAAATGAGCTTTCCAAAAAGGTGTAGCATGACCTGATGCGACGAATACTACGCGCTTTTAGCGCCAACTAGCAAAAATACCGCAAGACTTTTTTGACAAACTATTATGTCTTCCAAAAACATCGAATAAACTAGAGCAAGCACCGATTATAATGAGTGGAATGTAAGTTGTCAAGTAGTTTTCAGCGAAACATGGACGAAAACACAAATTTTCGTGCGAAAACCAGTTTTTCCCACGAAAACATGTTTTCGTTGTCGGTCCGAACATAGTATTAGAAGCTTCAAAAAAATAGATTTTTTTTTTCTTAAATCTCTTAAAAAATATCTAAGAATATGTCCCCAAAGTTATAGATGGAAATTCGAAATATTTTCGAAGCTAGAAGGAAAATACTGACCAAGCGCCTAGCAGATATATGTATGAGCGATTGGGCAGAAAGCGAAAACTTTGACAAGCGATTTCCCGGTTTTTCATTTTTAGGATTTTATTGAATTGGCGGGCAAGATAGAAAAAAACTAAACATCGGATCGAATTGGGGAAAAATTTATTATCTTTGGCATTAAATTATCTTCAATTTAAACTAAAAAAAAACTAAGAAAAGTCATGTCTGAACATATTTTTAAACATAATAAAGTGGAAAATTTTTTGCAAACACACAATTTTTTTTTTAAGTTTTTAAAAATTGTAGAATTTTACGCTTTTTTTTAGAACATGTTTAGTTTAACTAGAAGATGTTATTAAGAAATATGAATCTATTTCACATTTTTGTTTCAGATAGAAATTGCGACCTGCATCCTGCCCGCCGTCCGGCAAATGCACTTGCGAGATGCATCGGGCTAATGCTTCCCAAAAGCAGAAAATAAATGATTTTGTATTTAAACAATGTGAGAAAGATGTTTAAATATATAACTATAAACCACAGAAAATCCGTTTTAATAATTAATTCTTTCCTTCCTAAAGACATCTTCAAAAAAATCGATTTTTTGAAGCTTCTATTTCCGGCTCTTCCCTTAAATATCCATCGGACAGAAAAGGGTTATACGCACGACCTAACAGAAGACTGCAATTATACAACAGCCACATTTGCAGATGATACCGCGTTGCTTGCTGTTGGTAGTAGTGAACACGAGTCCACTACTAATCTCCAAAAGGCTGTAAATTAAGTCCTACAATGGGCAAAGAAATGGCAGATAAAACTGAATGAAGCTAACCGTGCGATTCTGTACTGTGATACGGTATCAAGTCTCTAAATTTTAGATTTTAAGTTAGAGACAATTTTTGTGACTTGAGACGATATTGATATTCTGTAGTTGACAGTCACAAGATCTATTACATTTCATTATTCAGGGAGGTTTTTACACTTGAATGAAAATAAATATGTCGATAACAAATACTAAATTTTCTATAAAATGGTCAAAAAACATAATTACCAATAAAAATAAAAATGTATGCTGACTTTGTTTCATAATATTTACGAAATTTATGTAAAATTAATTTATTTTTAATCTTTTCGTGTTTGAGTTGCTTACAAAATATAAAAAAAAGACAATCGATTAATATCTATGATGATCTCTATTCAGTATATTCAAAATGACAAAAAAGAGTCCTTTTTAGTTTTGAGACATGCTAACTATCAGGTCCCAAATTTGAGTCAATATTTGAGACTAACGCTAGAGACTGTTAGTGAATAGTAACTAGTTACAAATTAAGACTTTACCTCAAAATGTCTCAAATTGTGACTAGAGACTGCTTACAGAATTCCACTATAAAGGTACGTTTTCAGCTCTCAAGTAAATGCTCAAGAAAAAAATTCCTTATGTCTTGAGCTGTGGTCAAGTAATTTTGACAGCAGGTTACGCATTGTGAATGATGCACATTAGAAGAGCAAGCGAAAATAAACAAATAAAATAAACTTATGAGTATAATACCATGTTCAGACCGACATTTAATCACGCGATTTCGGCTGTTGAGTGGTTTATCCTACTACGCTAAATCTCTCTGTGCGACTCTGATTTTGCGCCATCTACTTGCCAGCATTGGAAATCTGTTACATTTTCACAGCTGATTTAGACACTAAAAAAGAGGAACAAAAGTAAACAATCAAATTTTTTTTTAAAGCAATGAATCTAATTTCACCTGAAAATCGACTTAACAAATGAAAAAAAATGCGTCCATTATTGCCATTATATGGAAAATATTTAGAAGAAGACGGCTTGTATTTAAAAATACTTTATGACAATCTTTTCTTTTGATAAATATTAAGCGATGTGAATTCTTGTATGGTAAAACCAGCTGTTTTTTCGTCCTTCCAACGACAGTGAGAACGTGCTGATTAGTGAATGTAATTAAATGTAATCTAATCTCTTTAAATTTTTGGTCTGAACATGGTATAAAGTATTTAAATATTTTCATTGCGATTTCAGGAATGTGGATGAAGACTGGTAGGTTTTATACAAAATTCCAAAATGAACTGATACTTCATATTAATGATTTTAGCTAATTTTAGATGAATTTGACGATTACTTTGAATTTTCTTCAAGAAACAATTGTTGGTTTCATGTTTCTTCGCAAAAGCAGCGTTGCCTTATCCGCATTTTATTGAAAAAATGTATTAAAAATTATTACTGGATTTCTTTAGAGCTGCATACTAACACAAGAAAATTTACCGCAGGAAACTATTAAAAATTGCAACAGTATATAGTGAAAAATTACTACAGCATTGTAACGAAGATGTAGCTATGAAGATGTTAACTTCTAGAGGTGTACCACGACGACGACTCAAACGCAATACTCTAATAGTAGTTTTGTAATTTTGTAATTATATGTTTAAATAATATTCGAGTAGCTTGTTAGTCCTTTCTTTTATTTGAACTAGTTGCAATGTGTTTAAATGTATACTCAATATAGTGGGGTGCAGCTACCACTGCGTTAATTAAAATGAAAATCTCCGTTTTATTTTTGTATACACTTTATTTTTTCAATAATTTTATTATCACTTAGATAGTTTAGTGATAATAAAATCATTGATTTAATAAATTTATATTTTATAAAGTTTGTAAATATAATCCACGGGAGGGGCGGCGAGATACCAATTCCGAGATACATATGTACATATATACAAAAGTTGATATGCGAAAAAGGTCAGCGCGTAGGAACCGTGTGGTCAAGGTTTCTATTCGAAAGTATAAAACGAATGTGAGAAAAAAGCGATGATCAAATCCTTTTGTTAGGTATTAGATAGTGGCTATTTTTTGTGGTGAAAAATTATGTTTGAATTGTTTTTGCTTCTAGCTTGGGGTCTATTGAAGCTTACATTGAGGTCGTGTTTAATGTTTTTATTTCTGACTATTTTTTCCTCTACCCTTTCCGCAATTTCATATTGGGTAGTCAGAAAATCCTTCATTTGTTGCCACGTTGGGCACTTCTTTCCTGATGAGAGCGATTGCTCCTACAAAAGTAACGAATTTTCTGGTAATGCTGTGGTGCATATGTTTACCAGAATAGGGTCCCAGCTGTCTGTGGGGATATTCAGTGTCGATAGAATCGACAAACAATTTGAAACAGTGGATTCTAGTTTGATGAATTCTACACTTGTTTTTTTTTTTAATTTTTGGCAAGTTCATGAGTGTCGTTACTTTTTTATCGACCAGTATTCTTTCGTTTTCATATCTCGCTTTTGGAGCTTCCCAAGCCGAATTGAAATTATCGTCATTAAGAGCGAACTGTTTTACTATGACGCCTGCTTGACCTTTTGTCTTGTATCGGAGGTGATACAATTTTTGTGCTTTTGATAGTTCTGGATGGTTGATGTAAACGGCTGTAAACATGTCCCGGAAGGACGGCCATTCTTCATAACCTCCATAGAATGTTTCTGTGTCACATGCGGGCACCTCGAGGTGGATGCCTGAAATTGCCTTTTGACTGTCTATTTGTGGCAGCTCTACTCTACTGTGGGGAGTAGGAGCAATTGCTTTAATGAGCTTTAGTTGATTGGAGATCATAGCTTTTGTTTCTTCGTACTGGTCTAGGAAGTTTTCGTATATGGCATAAGCAGATAATTTAAAATTTTGTGGTAGATCTGAATCGTCAGAATCTACAATGGCATCATGAGCCGCTTGGAGGCGAGTCCAAACATTTTTAAGATTTTCCTTTTTTATTTCTAATGCCGATTCAGAGTTGCCCTGAATAGGCGAAGATGAAAACCGAGTGCAGTATCTTATTAAACTTTCACTTTGTGAAACAAATTTAGCAACCTGTTTTAAGCGTGTAGCTCCTGCAAGTGTAATTTGACTTATATCGTCATTGATCTTTGCTGTTTCTCAAAAAAAATTTCAATTAATTAAAATTTTCTCAGTCTAGACTGATTTTAATAGGAATATAGTATAATTTAAAACCGAATTCTCTTTTATGTAAATAAGAGTTTATTATTTCGGATTATCTTGCTGAAAATATTAGTTTTATTAATAACGTTTGGTATTACTTGCGAAAGAATAGTTTGTTGTTTTTTATGTTTTTATTATCTTACCCGATGGTAATCTGTAATTTCTTAACTTAATTATTAAGAACCGCACTTTTAATTAATTTATAATTACTACGTCTGGATGTTTTGTATTTAGGTACATCTTAATACGTGGACTTCTATGTACATGCGCATGTAAGTACTTATGTTCTTAAGCAATGGAGAGCTCGTTAGAGATCAATTCGCTTTTTGTAAGCTTGCTTGTTTATGCGCTGGGAAGAGAGCGCGAAAACGGAATTGAAAAAAAGGTGCACACATTTATATGTAAATATGCACTTTGTAGATATGTTTTGCAATATGTATGCGTAATAGGTATATGGTACATGCACTAAGTAAATATGCTTATTGTATGTATGTTTGTATTCTTTGGCTCTCTTGTTTTGTTTTTTATCTTATAATTTCAATTAATGTTTGTGCCTTTGCTTACATAATTTAAGCAATCCTGTTTATTGTTTTTGTTAAACTTAAGGGGTATTGCCGAAGAAATTTGCAAGTAATACTTGAATTAGTTTTTCTGATTGTTAAATTGTTGTGTTTGGATACACAAAGGTAATCATGCAAGGCTATCACTTTTATGTATATATAATATATTTGGAAATATATATTTGTTTTATATTAGCATTTTGATCTGTTCTAGAAATCAAAACGTAAATTCTTACCGTTTGGTACTAGTTTCGTTATTTTAACCAAACGGATTTTTTATTAAAGCTTTTGTGTATGATTATATAAAACTGTAATTTTGGCTATACATACTTACGTGCATAATATACAATAATATTAAATGGAATCGATACAACTCACTTTATCATCCCGCAAGGGGTTTTTTGGGGGGTATAATATATATGTGTAAATGTATATATGAGTTTAATTGTCATCCCTGTTTTCCTCTTCTTTTAGAATTTTCCTTCTTCTTCCAACTGGCTGGCTTCTTCGTTTCTCTTTTTTCTTTGTTGTTTTTTCCCCTTCTGTGCTCCAGCTCCTCCTCGTACTGTTTTGTTTCTTTGTATATTTGTTTTAATTGTTCGCGCCCGTTTGATCCGTTTTTGTGTATGTTTTATTATTTAGGTGCTTTTTAAATTTCGCGCTCGTATGTTTATTGCTTTTATATATATTTTTAGTTCGAAGGTTTCACTCCCGGTTTATATGTTGTTTTTAGATTCTTTCCACTGTTTTTATATAATTTTTTGTTTTGGTTGAGACGCATTTATAATATGTTAATGTTTTTATTTTTGTTTAATTCGAAATTTTATCCATATTTCGTCCACTTGTCAATTTGTTTTTGATATATATTGTGTATCACTGCGTTAAATAACACCGGCCGACATCATTTTCCTTGATCAAGTTCTGATTATTTTTTTCCACTAATTTGGTAGTGCTGATCACGAAATTATACCTCATTTTATCGTATCACATCAGGTTTTTAAAAAAGTTAAGACATTGTGTTCGAGATTTAAGTTCTTTAGTAGTGTGCATAATTAGTAAGAACTCAATCCAATACCAGTCAGCTGATTGCTGAATGCTGAATGATCAATACAATTGTGTACTCTTTTTAGCCTTGTATTCGTAAGCTAGTAGTTTCACTCTAGCTTAGTGAATGTAAGTGTAAATCTACAATATGTAAACTATAGGCATACACATATGTATGTAACCAAATGTATATTTAAAGAGGCATTCAATAAATTTTAAATTTTTTGATTAAAATAAATAAAATTTTAGATTTTGGCGCTCTTTTCTCGAATTGTACGTCCTCTCGTGAGGAAATATATTAGTTGCCACAACGACACACCCATTCGAAACAGGTTACATACAAATAAACCTTTACAGTTACTTTCTTTATAAACTTTTTACTGAAAGTAATGTTTATTTAAAAAATTTCTTACGTTTTACTGTTAGTTTTCAACAAATTTTATACAAGATTTGTTGTTTAAAAAGTGTTAAAACAACAGAATATCTTCAAGAAAATGTCATAATAATGCGGATACATTTTGTTATATTTGTGGAAACTTTATGACTTTAAAGCAAAAACAGAAAATCACTGAATTTTATTGAAAATTCGTGTAATGCTTATTTTGGCTTCAAAGTACAACTAAAACCGTGGACTCCGCAAGTAGTTTGTGCTATTTGTGTTGAACAATTACGACAGTGGACATACCGCAAAAGACAATCTCTACCTTTCGGTATACCTATGATATGGAGAGAGCAGACAAATCATATTGATGATTATTATTTTTGCTGTACAAATGTGAAAGGTTTTAATGCTAAAAATACAAATAAAATTGTCTACGCACATGTACATATCTTCAGTTACACGGCCGATTCCACATGGTCCAGACATGCCAGTGCCCCTTCCAAGCTCAATATCTGCTCTTAGTTCAACATCATCAGAACAAAATTTACAGCGTCAAGAATCGACGGAAGTTTATGAACCAATCTTAAATCAACCACAGAAATTTACTCAAGGTGAATTAAATGATTTAGTTAGAGATCTAATTCTTTCTAAAGAATCTGCTTAACTTCTTGGATCTAGACTTCATGCAAAACATAAGTTAGCTCCAAATATATATTTTGCATGGTATAGAAAACGTGAAGCAGAATTAGTACCTTTTTTAGTCAGGAAGAATCATTAGTTTATTGTAAGAATATCTCCGATCTTATTGAAAAGTTAGGAGTAAAATATAATTCTGGAGATTGGAGACTTTTTATAGATTCTTCGAAGCGGAGTCTAAGGTGTACTTTTACGCAACACTAACCAATATGCTTCTGTTCTAGTCGCTCATTCTGTTCATTTGAAAGATACTTATGAAAATTAAGAAACATTGTTAGATAAAATTGGATATGAAAAACACGGTTGGCAGCTTTGTGGAAATCTAAAAATTATAACTATGATATTAGGTCAGCAGTCAGGATATACAAAATTTCCATGCTTCTTGTGCGAGTGGGACAGTAGAGCACCAGAGAAGCACTACGTACAAAAACAATGGAATCCTCGTAAAAATCTTAAAGTAGGAACAAAAACGTTATACGAAAAAATTTAATTAGTCCTGAAAAAATTTTACTACATCATGAAAACCTGTGTAAAAAATTTCCAAGATTATCTGATGCAAAAATTAAAGAAGGAATGTTCGATGGACCGCAAATCAGATCTTTGATGGCTGATGAAAAATTTGATGATACAATGAATAACACTGAATCAGAAGCTTGGCTGGCGTTCAAAGATGTTGTCAACAATTTTCTAGGAAATAATAAACACCCCGACTATAAAAATAAGGTTGCAAATTTATTAGATAAGTATCGAAAATTGGGGTGTAATATGAGCATAAAACTCCACTCAAGATTCACATGTGGACTTTTTTACTGATAATGTTGGTGATTACAGTGAAGAGCAGTGAGAAAGGTTCCACCAGGACATAAAAACTATGGAGACAAGGTACCAAGGTCGATGGAATGTGAATATGATGGCTGATTACTGCTGGTCACTGACACGTGATATTACTGAAGATACTCACAAAAAAACTACACCCAGACGTAATTTTGTCACGAAACGTAAAATATGTCACTCCAAATAGTCCTGTAGCATTGTTTAGACTCAATGTTTTCTTTGTAAAAGTTCAAATACATATATGTTTTTGTAATATGATTATTGATTTTTTCTTCACATTTTGAAAAAAATGCTTTTCCCTTCTTTGAAAAAAATCTAATGTGATAGGGCAAATATGTAGGTGTTTCCGTGTTTAAAATAGTAAAAATTGATGACTTGGTATTTGTGGCTCAAATACAAATAACGTTCAAAAAATTTTCATTTGTCGGCCGGTGTAATTTATATAGGCATGTCTTTATTTTTTGTTTTTTTGTTAGTGTCACTGCACTAACTCAGATTTAACTAACAGTGCTGAATACACAAGAGAAACATTATACGATCAAACGAGACTTTTAGAAAATATAGCTCAAGAAGAGCAACGAATTAACATCGATCAGAAAAGAGTATTAACTGCAATACTATTTATCAACAATTGATAACAATGAAGGGAAATTGTTTTTCATTGATGCCCCAGGAGGTACAGGAAAAACATTTTTAATCAATCTGCTCTTAAAAAAGGGAAATCTACGGGAAGAATTGCTTTAGCTGTTGCGTCATCCGGCGTTGCCGCTACGCTTTTGAAAGGAGGCCGAACCGGTTTTATATTACAATAGTAGTTCAAACTTAATTCTAATCAAACTTAAGTTTCGATTTTATATATAAGTATAATTCAAAAATCAATTTTATTAAATATGCTGAACACAACAACGTGCAAGCCTCTGGAGTGCGGACGAAAAAGCAATTGATGTGTGGTGGTGATGACCCTTTTTGTTGGGTCCCTGCCAACCACGGCTACCCACTTGTGTCAAATATTTCAATACAACTACACATTTTTTCTCTATGCACTACCACCAACGCACATTTTCGGGTTATTTTTTGTTTACCTAAATGCGATAAAAAAAAGTTGATTTCATTTCTTGATTTATTTGAATGAGTGCGAAGGAGAAAACATAATTGTTAATAGTGTCAAAAGAAAAACGGGTAATAAAAAAACGATTGAAAGACGCATGTCATTCGTGATCGTACCATCGTAAGGGAGGCTCGTACAACAAGAAGGTAAGTGAAAGGTTCTTATGTAATTTTTTTTTTAATAATTTGCAAATAATTACTTCATTTGTTTTTATAGCATTGGAAATCAAAATGAATTGGAAATTGCAGCAGCAGCAATATCATCAGAAGCAGCAAATATCAAATAAGTATGTGAAAAAAAATATGTGAACTTTGAAATTGGACTGCGCAGTAATACGCAAAAATAAATACATACATATCGCACTTGTTACGTTAAACTGTAATAACTCAAAATTTTCAAATTTTAGTTTTTTGCAAGAAAATAATGTGCAGTGGTCATTTCATGCAGTGATTTGTCTAGTCTTTCGTTAAAAAAACCGTTATGACTCTCTCTTTGTTTTCAGAATGACTTCTTTCGACTCAACGTAAGAGTTACATTTTTAGTTGTCTCCAAGTGTTTTATCAAATTGGTTCGTTAGTGTATCACATAAAGTGTAACATTTTGAATCGTGCCTATTTACAACATATAACGGTTTGTTTAAGTCACGTGTTATTTCGGTTTATCACTCTTTAGTTTCATTAGGTAAGTTTATTCTACTGTGTTATATCGTATTGTTTCCATTATGATGATAAATTCCTTACTGTGGTCATATTGATAAAATAAAGTTTAAATAAATAAAGTGTACTTACAGACCGATTCTGTGCACTTAACAAATAATCAAAATATTGTTTATTTATCAAGATTTTTATCAAGCCAAAAGCTTTCTGTTATTCTGTGCAAATATTGATAAAACTTAAAGCTTCAGTGAGAATCGCTTTTCACCATACTGTGGTGAACAAAATAATGTAAACAGAAATCAGCTGTTGCTGTGCGAAATGGATTCTTCAACAACGTAAGTATTCATTATTATTAATTGTTAATTTTAAAGAAATAAATGGTTTAATATTTAATTCAATTTATAGGAAACCAAAAAACCAACGTGCTACGCACGAACAATTAGAAACTTACGTTTCATTTTGCCGGACGCATCCGGAAATCGGTAGAGGAAAAAATACGCCAAAACCACCTCGACAAATGCAGGATTTGTGGCGGCAGCTGGCGGAGCAGTTAATTGCGTGCAGAGGGCCATCTCGTACTGCAGCTAAGTGGAAAGAGGTAATTCGTCTGATATGTTCTACATTTGTTAAATGATTTTGATTTACAGACAATGGGTGTTTGGAAGAGCCAACTACGTACGCGGGCAAGGCGCTTAAAAATGAAGCAGAGGCTTACTGGAGGAGGGCCCTGTGGCAAGCCGTTGACCGATTTCGAGCAAAAATCTTTGGAAGCTTTTGGATCAGTAGCTGTGAATGGAGTGGAAACTATTGAAAGCTTTGGTTTAGGGCTGCCGCGAAAACAATTTGTAGAATCGTCGATAATTGAGTGTCCAATATCATCTACTGAAAGTAGACTGCCTAGTTCAGCACCACTGCCAAGCCTATTATTGTCGCCAACGCCACTACCTTCGCCAAACCCACTACCATCGTCAAACCCACTACCATCGCCAGGCCCACTACCATCGCCAAACCCACTGCCATCGCCAAACCCACTACCTCGCCAGGCCCACTACCATCGCCAAATTCAGCACAATCTCCATATGATTCACCGTTATTTAGCCCGGATAATCAGGTATGTAATTTCTATTTTATTCTACAATGTATCCAAGTACATAAACCCCTGGCCACTGGTTAAACGCAGTGGCTTTTTTTCTTTTTTTGGGTTATTTTTCTTTTATTTATTCGCAAAGAAAAGCCATATGAACCCAAGTTTTTAGCTTCATACGAACTTTTTAATAATTTAACAAACTTTAAATTTGGAGCCCAAGAATTCGCACCAATATACTCGTATCTATATGAGTACCTATACATAATACATAGTTATGCATATATGTATATGTACACATATTTGCATAATGCATATGTATTTACATATGCCCATATATATATCCATACATACAAACATACATATGCCTTTACGTAGTTTTTAATAAATATTTTTTTTTAAGATTGACACCGATTCGGTTGCCAGGACATCACGGCCATCACGAGGGGAGCGCAATAAGCTAATTAGTACGCTTATTGCTAACATAGCAAAGAGGAATGCTGCTGAAGAACACAGGCAACATCGTGAAGAGGAACAGCGTCGGGAGCACCGGGAAGTAATACATGCCATCCATAACCTAACAAGAGTTGTCGCAGAGTTAATAAATGTTTTAAAACAAAACTCTGGTCATTAGAGTTGGAAGACTGAATTTTATATTTTTTTAAATTCCTTATTTTTCAAATTTTAGTTTTCTTGTTTGTACATATCCATATGTATGTATGTTAATGGACTTTGTTTTTATTAAAATAAATTATTCAAACTAATGAATTAAACTAATGAAATAATGTTGTTAATAATTATATCTGGTTGTGTTATTCTGTAGCTGAAGATGTCGTGACTCAGACCGAGCAGCTTAGCATGTGCCTGACACAGGCTATGCAGGGGTTACTTTTAAGTGCGGTGATGTGTGCTTCTGTTTAGATATTCTGTTTACATATGACTTGTGTATACATATACGTATTGTTAGCAGTTGTTATATTGTGTAATAATAGAAGGATAAGGTAACAGGAGTAGGTTAATGTGTAATGTCATTGTGCAGCGTATATATGCATATTGTTAGTAGTAATGTAGTGTATAGTGTAATAATGTGTTAAAGTGTAGATATATATCTTGCCCTTATCCTTTCACCTTCTCGTGTATACTGCAAAGAGTCACCGGAATTAACTACATGGTCAGAGTCTTCTTCAACCTCGTTGTCCACCGCGTCCATGGTAATACCAGCTTTCGTAATTATATTATGCAGTATAACACAACTGCTTATTATTAATGCGGACGTTTCATGGGAATAATGTAGAACCCGGTGCTTCAGCAAACATCTGAAGCGCGATTTTAAAACTCCGAACGCTCTTTCAACACAATTTCTGGCAGTACAATGTAGCTTATTATACTTTCGCTCTTGAGAAGTACATACTAGGATTTCCGACCGGTGTTAAGAGCCAAGGTTCTAAAGGGTAACCTTGGTCACCAATCAGCCACGACTCCCTTCGGTGCCCTACAGAGTCATTGGTGTGTTGACGAATGAGATGCTCTCATAGGTCAGAAGTTGCCCAAATTCCAGAGTCATGTGTCGCACCCGCATTTAGCATTTAGAAACGTGAAGCAAAAACGGTGATCACATACCTGAGAAAGTTAACTTATGTATGTCAGTTATTAAGTTTATACACAACAAAACATACCGCTTCGACATTAATGCTGTAGAAGCCCTTCCTATTTAAATATAAGCCAATGGGACGTTCAATATTATTTGACGCCTCCTGCGTGCAATAATTGCAACATGTGTACAGTCGATTGCTCCTATAGTACTCTTTATTCCGTATTTTGTGAAAAATCTGAAATTGAACTCAGTGAATTTAGATGAATCCAATTGTTTTAATACACATGTATGTACTTACCCGGTTCTGACTATATTTTCTTCCTCAGTGGAACTAGGAAATTTTATTTCTTCTCCTTTAACTTTCAGTATAAGTTTGGCCACGGCCCGCATACTTCTCAAGAGTGACGATTGACTCATTGGCAAGTTGCAGTTATTACCGACACATTTTTGGTAGGAACCGTGACCAAAGAAATTTAAAGTTGCCAGGACTCTAATGGTCAAAGGCAATGAAGTCTTTTGTTGATCATGAGGCCGTAAGTCATCTATTAGACTCCGGCAAATATCACGCGGCAGTCGGAAATTTTTCATGAACTCACTTTCACTGAGGGCAAATGGATCAGTAGAATCCCTCAAACTCCTGAAATGACGCGCGCGATCTATATTTTCTAAATTTTCCTCCTCTTCTAACAGCAACAATAATAATATGTCTTCTTCCATTTTATTTTATTTAATTTCAATCAAAATTACAATTAAAATGTGTTCACAATATTTTCACAAACAGTTGTTGAATTTGTCAAGAGCATTTGACATCTTGATAATTTATCTAGAAAAGAGCTTTTGGTTTTTGACACAGAATACTAAAGACTTGATAAATAATCAATATTGATAAATAAGCAAGATGGTGAATTTATCAAGTGCACAGAATCGGGCTGTTAGTGTGTGCTTACGTTGGGTAGTTATAAGTGCCACAATGTAAAAGATGAGTTAGTAAACAAACATGATTGTTTGTTTGATTCATTGCACAAAATTACTATCATGAAATTAAAACTATATAAATTTAACCCTCGCAGGTTATTTTATGAAATACTTAATTTTTGTTGTTGCTGTTTCAATGACATGACCTGCCCAAACTTATAACACTATGCCACTTTAATGGCTTTAATGGAAACAACCAATATAAGCTATGATAGTAGTTCAGATCCATTTAGCGGCAGTTCAGAGAACAATTTTTATCCGTCTGAAGTTACTGCGAGTAGTTCTTCCGAAATTGAGTCACAGGAAACAGTTGCTAAAAAAAGATGTTCCAGATACAAATCCCAAAACAAAAAGCAGAACCGTCAAAAACGTTCAAGAAACTCTGGACTCTCGTACACAACACAATCTTCTTCCAAAACAATATTAAAAAAAAAAAATGACAACCGCCGTGTGAAGAAAAGTGACGCTTCCATTGCAGCGAGAAAACATCAGAATCCTCACGCACTGAAATCTTCAATAAATATTGGTCAACTGGTGACTTACAGAGGCAAAGGTAGTTTATAGCTAGCCACATAAAACCAATTAAACCCAAGTACAGTTACTCCTGCACTGAAAATCTTCGCAGATTAAATAACGCCTTTTTCTTGGAAATAGACTCAACGCAAATTAGAGTATGCAAGACCTTTTTCAAATCAACTCTTGATATTAATAACAGAGTTATAGATACAGTCATAAAAAAAAGCGGACAAGGATTTGTAGAGATTGATCTTCGTGGGAAGCATAAGAACCATCCGACTGTAAGCACTGAAATTAAGAACAGTATAAGGGAATTTTTAAATAAATAATAATTCATCAAAAGTCGAATCGCATCACTTACGCGCTCCAACAACACGCCAGTGCATTGAAAGCGGTAAAAGTATTGGAGATCTATACAGGGACTATAAAGAATTGCGAGAATCTGATAATGTAACTCCTGGAAGTAGAACTATGTTTTACATGATATTCAAAGAAGATTTTAATATTTCATTTTTTAAGCCAAAAATAGATCAATGTGATCTCTGCCAATCGTTTTTAAATTCAGACGAAAATGAGAGAAATGATCTGAACGAAATTTACACTTAACATCTAGAAGAAAAGGAATTATGCAGAAAAGAAAAAGATCTGGACAAACAAAAATGCAATGTAGCTGTTATACGATCTACAGGCAGTTCTTTCATTGCCAGAAGGATTTCCTCAAGCTTCTATTATAAAAGTAAAATAAATTGCTACAATTTTACAATCAGTGACCTTAAAGCGAAAGTTGTAGATTGCTTTTTTTGGACCGAAACCGAAGGAAAGCGTGGTTCAAATGAAATAGGAACATGCGTACTTTTATATATTAAAAATCTTATACAAAAGTCAGTTAATGTTTAATATTTAGACTTAACAATCTACTCTGACAACTACTGTGGACAACAAAAACATAAATGTATAGTTTCAATGTATTCGTATGCGGTTCAGAAATACAATTTACGAAGCATTATATATAAATATTTAATTAAGGGCCACTCTCAAAATGAAGAAGATAATGTACATAGTGTAATAGAAAGACAAATAAAAAGACATTTAGGTAGCAAACCGATATATACACCAGATCAATATACTACGTTAATAGCAACCGCCAAAAAGACTGGTCAACCATACACAGTTCACGAATTATCGCATAATGAATTTTACGACATGAAGTTACTACAGGTTGGATGGGGTCATGTGTAGAAGTTCACGCAAGTGAGGAAAGTTCTCTGATCGCCATTCACTTGGGAGTGGCCGGAAACGATTCTTTTACATATGACTCAAGCAGCTCACTACTTCCGGTCTTTGACCAAGTATCCTCTGGGTAGCCTAAGAACATCCGTTCGAAGGTGAGCTAAAGTGAGAAGGCGAAACATCCCCTGCATAGGGTTGTGCGCTGGGTTTGGGACCCGCCACGTAAAAAGCCTATCCCAATGAAAAGCGACAAACAGCCTCGGATGAGAAACCCCTCTTTTGATGACGACCATGGCAAACGAAATAAGGATAACGATATCAAGGCATGCACCTGGAATGTCCGGTCCCTTAATTGGGAAGGTGCCGCTGCCCAGCTGGTAGATGTCCTCGTGAAAATAAAGGCTGACATCACCGCCGCCCAAGAAATGCGATGGACGGGACAAGGACAGAGACGAGTAGGTCCTTGTGACATTTACTACAGTGGCCATATAAAGGAGCGCAAGTTTGGTGTGGGATTCGTGGTGGGAGAGAGACTCCGTCGCCGAGTACTATCATTCACTCCGATGAATGAACATCTAGCCACAATCCGCATCAAAGCGAGCTTCTTCAACATATCGCTGATCTGCGCCCACGCTCCGACGGATGAGAAGGACGATGTGACCAAAGATGCCTTTTATGAGTGCTTGGAACGCACTTATGAAACATGCCCCCGCCACGATGTCAAAATCGAGCTTGGCGACTTTAACGCCAGGGTGGGCAAAGAAGGTATCTTTGGCACTACGGTCGGTAAATTCAGCCTCCACGAGGAAACATCCCCAAATGTGTTGAGGCTGATCGACTTCGCCGGGTCCCGAAATATGGTTATCTGTAGTACTAGATTCCAGCAAAAAAAAATTCATCAAGCAACTTGGCTGTCTCCGGATCGAAAAACTACCAACCAGATCGATCATGTTGTGATAGACGGAAGACACGTCTCCAGTGTTTTAGATGTGCGTGCGCTCCGAGGTCCTAACATCGACTCGGACCACTATCTTGTTGCAGCCAAGATTCGCACCCGCCTCTGTGCAGCAAAAAATGCACGCCAACAAACACAAGGAAGGTTCGACGTCGAAAAGCTGCAATCACAACAGACTGCCAAACGTTTTTCTACTCGGCTTGCACTCCTGCTCTCTGAGAGCAGTCATCAACAACTCGGTATAAGGGAACTGTGGGACAGCATTTCAAACTCCTTACGTACAGCTGCATCCGAAACCCTTGGTTTTCGGAAAGTGCAAAAGAACAACTGGTACGACGAGGAGTGCCGCGCCGCAGCGGAGAGAAAACAGGCTGCCTACCTCGCAACGTTACGATCGACCACTATAAGTGCGGGATGGGATAGATACCGAGAATTGAAGAGGGAAGCGAGACGCATCTGCAGACAGAAAAAGAAAGAGGCCGAAATGCGTGAGTATGAAGAGCTTGATAAGCTGGCCGACAGGGGTAATGCTCGAAAATTCTACGAAAAAATGCGGCGGCTTACAGAAGGTTTCAAGACCGGAGCATACTCTTGTAGAACCCCCAAAGGTGATCTAGTGACCGATGCCCAGAGCATACTTAAATTATGGAGCGAACACTTCTCCAGCCTGCTGAATGGCAGAGAATGCACAACGCCAGGAGAAGGCGAACCCGATTCCCCAATCAATGACGATGGAGCAGACGTCCCATTGCCCGACCATGAAGAAGTTCGAATAGCAATTACCCGCCTGAAGAACAACAAAGCGGCGGGGGCCGATGGATTACCGGCCGAGCTATTCAAACACGGCGGCGAAGAACTGATAAGGAGCATGCATCAGCTTCTTTGTAAAATATGGTCGGACGAAAGCATGCCCAACGATTGGAATTTAAGTGCGCTATGCCCAATCCATAAAAAAGGAGACCCCACAATCTGCGCCAACTACCGTGGGATTAGCCTCCTCAACATCGCATATAAGGTTCTATCGAGCGTATTGTGTGAAAGAGTAAAGCCCACCGTCAACAAACTGATTGGACCTTATCAGTGTGGCTTTAGACCTAGAAAATCAACAACCGACCAGATATTCACCATGCGCCAAATCTTGGAAAAGACCCGTGAAAGGAGAATCGATACACACCACCTCTTCGTCGATTTCAAAGCTGCTTTCGACAGCACGAAAAGGAGCTGCCTCTATGCCGCGATGTCTGAATTTGGAATCCCCGCATAACTAATACGGCTGTGTAAGCTGACGTTGAGCAACACCAAAAGCTCCGTCAGAATCGGGAAGGACCTCTCCGAGCCGTTCCATACCAAATGAGGTTTCAGACAAGGCGATTCCCTATCGTGCGACTTTTTCAACCTGCTTCTGGAGAAAATAGTTCGAGCCGCAGAACTAAGTAGAGAAGGTACCATCTTTTATAAGAGTGTACAGCTGCTGGCGTATGCTGATGATATTGATATCATCGGCCTTAACACCCGCGCCGTTAGTTCTGCTTTCTCCAGACTAGACAAGGAAGCAAAACAAATGGGTCTGGCAGTGAACGAGGGTAAGACGAAATATCTCCTGTCATCAAACAAACAGTCGTCGCACTCGCGACTTGGCACTCACGTCACTGTTGACAGTCATAACTTTGAAGTAGTAGATAATTTCGTCTATTTAGGAACCAGTATTAACATCACCAACAATGTCAGCCTGGAAATCCAACGCAGGATTGCTCTTGCCAACAGGTGCTACTTCGGACTGAGTAGGCAATTGAAAAGTAAAGTCCTCTCTCGACGAACAAAAGCCCAACTCTATAAGTCGCTAATAATTCCCGTCCTGCTATATGGTGCAGAGGCTTGGACGATGTCAACAACTGATGAGTCGACGTTGCGAGTTTTCGAGAGAAAAGTTCTGCGAAAGATTTATGGTCCTTTGCGCGTTGGCCACGGCGAATATCGCATTCGATGGAACGATGAGCTGTACGAAATATACGATGACATTGACATAGTTCAGCGAATTAAAAGACAGCGGCTTCGCTGGCTAGGTCATGTTGTCCGAATGGACGAAAACACTCCAGCTCTGAAAGTATTCGACGCTGTACCCGCCGGGGGAAGCAAAGGAAGAGGAAGACCTCCACTCCGTTGGAAGGACCAAGTGGAGAAGGACCTGGCTACGCTTGGAATATCCAATTGGCGCCACGTAGCGAAAAGGAGAAACGACTGGCGCGCTGTTGTTAACTCGGCTATAATCGCGTAAGCGGTGTCTACGCCAATTAAGAAGAAGAAGAAGAAGTTACTACAAGAAGAATGGGGTCAAAATTTTTTCTAAATGAGGCCAATCACAAAGTTAATTGGCGTAACATTAAAGTTCTGCGCGTGGATAAGGACAATATTGACTCTTTTTTATATAAAACGTCGTATAAGGACACAGAGTTTATAAAAGTCAATGTACAAAAAAACAACTTAAAGTCTACTGAATATTGGAATAGCTACAAGTAAGTTGTTTTTCATTACAAATAATAGACAAATAATATTGTTTAGCTTTATGTATGTCTTTTCTTTTATGCCCTGGTAATTACTATAATTTTTCATTTGATGATTAACCCTTTTTCGTTCTGAAAACATAACTAACTTTTTGTCAATTTTTAATTATTTCAGCCTACGCTCTATTTATTTGGAAAATTTGCCTTTATCAGAAGTTAGAAAACGAGATATGGGAGACCTGGTCAAAAAGAACATTATTCCAAAGAGTTTTTATGAGACATACTATAAAAACTTAATAGACACTTAATTTAAGTTTAATTCATTGATAATTATTTTTAATAAGCAATAAGTTTGTTTCGAATTACTGAATATGAATAAATATTAATTATTTTTATTTAACATTAATAAATTGGCATTCCTGTATTTTATAAATCATATTTATCAATTCCAGTGAGAATTTTCAGTTAAACAGAGACAACTCAAAATAATACCACTATGTATATAAAAAAATTGCAGGAAAAGAGTAATAACTCAAAAATTTGTTATTTTCGTGGAAATACTAAACAAATAAAAATGAAACAACGATTGTATTATTTTTAATGATATTTTCGTGAAATTACATTGTTTTTTCTTTGTAATATATTATTAATATTTACGGAAACAGTTTTTCGACTCTACTGAAAATGTTCAAATTTTGAGTTGTTACACTTTAACGTAACAAGTGCGATATGTATGTATTTTGTGTTTTTAAGGCGGCCTTCACAATCCAATATAATATGTGAAAACAAATGTTTGTTTTATATTTTAAATGATCAAATAATATTTATCCTTTCCCATAGATGTTATTAATATTTTTATTTAATTAATCTTTGCTTTCAGAGTAAATTCTATTTGTATTTAATATATTTTATTCTTTCAGATAATATTAATCTTTTCTTTCAGATATTATTATCATTTTATACAATTTATCTTTGTTTTTCTTTTAGATATTACAAATTCAATGTAATTATTATTTATTTTCAGGTTTTAATAACCTTTATTTTGTTTGAGATATTTGTCTTTTATAATCTTTTTTCAGATGATAATTATTATTTTTAAATATATTGTGTATTGTTTGTATTAAAAATAATAAATTTAATAATTTAAAAATTAAAAAATTTTGTTTGAAATTTTAAGAAATTTTTAAAGAAGGAATCAAAAAATGACACAGATATAGTTATTTTTTTATATGACACTGCTGAATGAGCGCAACAGAGATGTATGATCACATGATCAGTTTACTACCTACTGATTCACTGGTTTTTTACCCGCTCATGGTTGGCAGGGGTGGGCCCTGTTGGTATATGGGTTCTGTATGTGTGGTGTATTGGGGTGTTGGCTGTGATGTTACTTCGTGTTCGGTAGTGGCTTTAGGGGGAGGCTTATCGCATTTAGCCATCGCGGCCCCCCAAGGCGAATATTCAGCCTAGCAGTTGCTGGAGTTGTTGAAGCGTTGCCACCACGTTTCCCAGTTGTGTGGTGATGTTGTGGCCCTGTTGGACGATGCCTATCGCCCGGTTTGATTGCCTTGCGCAGCAGCGCATTTTTTTATTTGTTTTTTTGTTTTTGTTCCGAAGGGGGAATCTTTCAAAGATACTGATACTTAGTAGTATGCAGTATGCATGATTCGTATTGCTCGCTAAAGGTGCATCTTATTCGGGACCACGCCTAATAAGTAATATCTTACTTTATTAGACTAGCGAAACAATACGCCTACGTACTAAACCCTTAACTCCGTCATCTGTAGCTTTATTAAAGGCCCTGCGGGACCGCCGCTAAGCATTACATCGCAGGGCCAGCTTAGCCTTTTGGCTCACGTCATAAGCTCGCTATTTGCGGCCCTAGCTTCACCGCTTCTGTGATGTTCGGCTCTTCTCAGCTCTTGCAGTATCAGAGCTGTCGTCTTCTTCCACTTTTATCTCCAAACCCTGGCGCTCTGATGCGAATCTTGGGCAGTAGAAAAATATATGCTCCGCATTTTCACAACTGTTACCACAGAAAGAGCAAGTAACTCCGTTGTCATGACCATACCTATGCAGGTATTCTCTGAAACATCCGTGTCCTGTCAGAAACTGCGTCATATAAAAGTCTACCTCGCTATGCTTTCGTTCCACCCATTCTTGTACATTTCTGATTAATCGGTGCGTCCATCTTCCCTTTGTTGTTGTGTCCCAACGATTTCGCCGTTCCTCTATGCGTTCTTGTCTTTCCCCTTTTCGCTCTGCAATTCTCAGCTTTCTGAATGTAATTTTACTCTTGTCATAAGTCCGCCTCAGTTCTCGAGCCATTATGTCTGGCGGCATTGTGTTGGTCCCCATACAGGTGCAGCATACATTAGGATTGACTAGCTAACCTTGGCCAAAAGTGCTCTGCTGCTTTCTTTTGGACCTCCCATGTTGGTCATAATTCTGGATAAGGCCGCATTTACACGGGCAGCTTTTTCGCCGACTTTTTCAATGTGGACTTTGTAGCTGAGTCTCGAGTCGATCATTACACCAAGGTACTTTAGTGCTGGTTGTGCGTCAATGTTTAAGGAGACATTCTAAAGTTTTTTCTGCTTGCAATAAGCACTGCTTCCGTTTTTTGTTCCGCGAGTTGGAGTTTTGAGCTATTTAGCCAGTGCTTTATTTTTGGTACCGTCTCATCACATATCCTCTGAATTTGGTGGAGTTCTTTGGCCACTATGGTTATCGCTATATCATCGGCGTATCCGATAATATGTTCTTCTTTAGGCAGCGGAAGGCGTAGTATTCCATCATACAGGACGTTCCATAAGACGGACATTCCCAGTACGGAACATTGTGGCACACCACCAGTTACCGTGTACTCTTTTGGACCTTCGTCTGTGTTGTAGAGCAGCAGCCTTTCGGACAAATAGCTCTGTATGATGTTCAGCAAGTATGTTGGTGTATTTTTCGCCTGTAACGCACGCAGTATGTGGGGTCAGTAAGCCGAATTAAATGCGTTTTTTACATCGGGGCTATGATCGCGAATTATTCTTTATTGCCATATATCCATCTTTCTCCTTCTATCGCATTCTCTACAATACCTGTGAGCTCTTAATTGCGTCAACAGTTGAGCGTTTTTTGCGGAAGCCGTACTGGTTATTTGATAGACTGCAGGCCTCCCCTTCTAGGTAGCTTTCTAGTCGGACACAGATAATCCACTCCAGCATTTTTCCCATTGTGTCGATCATGCATAGAGGACAGTAAGAGCTAGGTTCACCTGCTGGTTTGTTTGCCTTTTGCAATAGCACTAGGCGTTGCATTTTCCATATCTTGGAGAAGATCCCTTCTCGTAGGCATCGTATAAAGAGCTCCACAAATTGTTTTGTTTTGTAATTGACTGCAATCTCCAGGACCTTGTTCGGGATTCCATCTAGGCCTGGTGCTTTTGAATTGCCGAACCATTCAGCAACTTGTAGCACTTCGAGGTCACTTACTGGCACTGCATCTGTGGGCTCTGCATTTTCGAGAAGTAAACTTCCACCTTTTTGGCTTTGCTTAGGGAATAGCTTTTCTACCACATTTTTTAACAAAGAGGGACAGGTCGCAGCTTGCTCCTTGCCCCCTCCTATCTTTCCCATTACTATCTTATACGCCTCGCCTAATGGATTTTCGTCAACTTTGTCGCGTAACATATTGAAGCAAGAAGTTTTGCTCGCCTTTATCGCCTTTTTGAGATCCCTGCGCTTTTTCTTGAAAATATCCCTCAGTCTCGTAAAATTGCCGCTGCCTATGCTACGTTGGAACCGGCGCCTCGCTATATGACACTCACTTCTCAGTAAAGTGATTTCAATATTCCACCAGTATACCGGTTTTCTTTGTGTTGTTTGCTTCCTTTTGGCCATAGCCGCATCGGAGGCTTTTGATATGTGGTCTACCAGCAGTTTGGCCTGGATATCTACGTCAGTATCTTCCATCAGGTTATCGTCCAGCATAAATTGGAAGAGTTCCTCGTCAAGTGTTTCAATCCTCCACCCTTTGGACTGCACTCTTTGGCGACAAGTGGTCTTTGTAGTCCTTGCATTGGTTTGCTGATATTTATTAATATCGCCAGGTGATCACTCTGGGTATATATATTATGTCGCACACCCGCCAGTCCGTTGATCGAATTAAAGTTCTGCTAGCAAAGGATACGTCAATAATAGAGCCACGCCCATTCTTTTCAAAAGTGTTCTTTGTCCCTGTATTCAGTAGGACAGCGTCTAACACAGCAAAGGCTTTAAGCAGTGCCCTTTCTCTTGGGTTAGTTGCTTTGCTTTCCCATTCTATCGCCCAGGCATTGAGTCCCCCGCAATTATGTTTGGTGTAGTTGTGGTTGCATCGTTCACAAGTTCGTCAAGTATTTTATCATATTCGTCAAGCGGGATACTTGGCGGTATGTAGCAGCTGTAGAAGTAGATCCCATATATTTTCGCTCTTGCGTAATAGGCCCTTCCAGTCAGTGGTTTGTGTTGAAACGTTTTGTCTCCACATGGCCATTTTGCTACCTTTTTTTGTGGTATCTGAGATCCACTTGTCAGTCGTTTTATTTTTATATTGTTCACAAATTATTGCTACGTCAATACTATTTTCATATACCGTTTGCGTCAATAGCTCCTGAGCCGCCTCACAGTGGTTCAGGTTTATTTGCAGGATCTTCACTTTGTATTTTTACTGCATGCTGCTATTTGGGTGCCCGCGTAGGCCGCTCTGATAGTTTTTACTGCTGCTACGTTAAAGGGGCCAAGTTCTTTAATTTCTGATAGGATTGCTTCTGCTATGTGTTCTTTTGTGGTGACATCGTCCAGTTCCCGCAGCTCCACTGTGGTTTCTTGTTTCAATGTTTTGATTTGTGCCTGGTCACCCAAAATTCTGCCTATCTCTTCTTCATATCCTTCAGTGCTTCCTGTCGGCTCCTTCTTTAGCTCAAGTAGAATCTCTCCTTTGGCTGTTATTTTAACTCTTGGACATTTTTTCCAAGTTCTTGTAGTGTCCCATTTGTTTTAACTGTTCGAAAAATGTCTGACGTATGATGTGGTCTGCCACGCGTGTGCCACAAATCACCGGAAGCACACTCCTCCGTCACATGTGTATGCAACAGATAGTTGAGGCAGTGCTCATGTGCCTGGGCGATCCGCTGTAGCCGGTGTTTCCGGCATGACTGAGTATAAGTGATCAGAGCGTCCTTTGCCTTTTCTAGGTCTAGGTGCGTCAATGTATCGCGTCGGGAGTACAGCGTGAGTTCTCCCATCACTTTAATTTTGAGTCGCTTTATGCAATTAAACATGTAAGCGATTACCCTGAGTGCTCGGGGGTGAGATGAAAATAGTCGATTTTTCGGCTCTCTGGGGCAATTATGTTGCGCATGGGCGATCGTGGTCAAGAATTGGGAGATTCTGTTAACCATCGGGGACCATTCCACCAAAGAGTGGTGGTGGCAAGGTACAGGCGCTTGCACCCTCTTGTACCTAGAGCTACGTGTCGCCAAGTGGTTGATCCCACTAGGTTAAGGATCTGAGACGTTCGAATGGAAATATACATTTTTCATGCATGTGGAGGTTTTTCTAACCTCTAATAAAATTTCGGAATCAGACCAGAGATACAATTTTATTTTGCCATATTTAGATGCGTTTGCACCATGGAGACTAGTTTGGCTAGTAGTAGCGCACCACATAGTTCCAGTCGTGGCAAACTTATTGTTTTTAGCGGTGCCGCCTTTGCCTTGGCTACTAGTAGGTGACTGGTGGTCGCTGTGTCTGATTGTGTGCGCACATAGATGGTGGGGCAATATGCCTTTGCAGAGACACCACAGAAGCCATGTAGTTCGATTTTGTGCTCTGGGGCATAATTTATCCATCGTGGGATTTGTATCTGTGAGATATTATTCAGATTGCCCGCGAACTGGGACCATTTTTCTAAACGAATTGGTTTCACTTGTGCGTCCCAGTCAGTTTCGTCTAGCCACAATTCTTGTATTAAAATTTTTGCTTGTATCATAATTGGCGAAAGCCATTCTGCGGGGTCGAAAATTTTGCCACCGAGGATAAAATTTGCCTCTTTGTTATAGGTGACAGTGCGGATATTGACTCATTATAGTATGAAAACTGGTCAGATATCGCATTCCATTGTATCCCCAAGGTTTTTGTTGTGCTTTTTTCGAATTTAAGGAAATTAGTGTCTAATAGATTTTCTTTAGGTATGTCCTTTAAAATATTAGGGTGGTTCAACGTTATCATTTTTAACAGAAACCCTGCTGTATTGAGAGCTGGTGTCACTTGTATGCCTGTGGAAGACTGTGGCTTCCAGATAGAATATCGTCTAGATACATGTGTGTTTTCATTACTTGTGTTGCCAAAGGAAATTCTGACTTTGTATCTTGTTTGTAATAGTATTTACTTTTTATAATTTTTTCCTCCATGTGGTCTAAATGAAGGTATTCTTCTAATACCCTATCGTATTCTGGTTTTAGCTCGTCTTTTTTAAATGGGTATTTTCCATACTTAAAAACTGTTGGATAGCAGAGGTGCGGGAATGACCTAAAGCGAGTGTATGGGAAAATTCTTAGAGCCGTTTTCACAGTGATTAGTTAACGATTGGTTGACTATTAGTCAATGTAACCAACAGCTGTTTGTTAACTAAAGCAATGTTTTTCACAGTGCTTAGTTATAAAAATAAATTTTCTGGCTAAAAGTGTGGTAGCACCATAGAAAACATATGATCTTGACATTACAGTTTTACAATTTATGTTTTTATTTCATATCACAATTGGTAAAAATTTCAATTGAAATGGCGACGAAAAAGATTAATTTCAGTGAAAACGACGTAAATTTATTACTTTCTATAATAGAAACACATAAAAATGTGATAGAGTGCAAAAAAAGCGATACTTTTACGGTAGATGCGAAAAATAAAGCTTGGTTCAAAATTCAGGAGGAATATAACAGCAGAACCTCGTCTTCATTTCGCGATGAAAAAATGCTGCGTACCAAATATTACAACATGAAAAAGGAATTGAAGAAAAAGGTAGCAGCCGAAAAAAGAAGTTGCATAGCCACAGGAGGAGGGCCGCCATTGAAAATTAGCACCAATGATATTGATGTAATGTTAACATCAATAATAGGCTCGGAGCAGTTAGAAGGAATGGAATCTGTATACGATTCCGATAATCCTTTTGTGCGAAACAAAACGGAGGATGTTATCGTTAGCATTGGTAAGAAATTACTTAATTATTCTGCTCTTGAATTGGGAGACTTCTTTGTCTACATTCATGCTGTTACTCAAATACCATCATTTAAATGTATTAATAATGTATTAATGGTTTTGCAGATAAGGCAGCAAATAACATCAGTGCTATGCAATCTCAGGATGGGAGCGAGGAATTTGAAGACATCATGAACACATCCAACACAGCTACTACTTCGAAAAATTGGAGTACATACACGCCTGCAGATTTAAAAGCTCCTAAGTCTAAAAAACTTATAATCGACGAATCGCAAAGAAAAGAGAAAAATACGAGTACATCATGGTCGAAGCTGGCCGCTGTTAAATCAAAATGGACTGGAGAAAAATGCCGCGTAGAGATTGAAATATTAAAAGCTGAACATGAAAAGCGAGTAAAGATGTACGAGCAACATATAAAGCAATCTGAAGTGGAACACAAAATGCGTATGAGAATTATGGAAGAGCAATTAAAAGAAATTCAAAGGCGCAATCTTGTATATACAAATGTAAATCAATTGTAAAAAAACAGTACAAGCACAAAATAACCTGACACATTCAAAATAAAAGTGTTTTAAATAACATTGTTGTATTATTTGTTTTTATTGATAGTCTTACAAAGCTTGACTTGCAGTTATAAGGTTGCAAAGTACCCATTTATTAAATTATTCCTCGTCACATTTTTTTCAGTGCGCCGATCAGAGCTGCGATTATTCGGTATGCTTAAAACTGACAAAATTCGCCTATCAATCTCAGGATCTAAAGGAGGAGCTTCAGTATCGCGATGTAAGCAGCATATATTTTGTAGCACTGCTGTGGCGACAATTATTGATTGGACTTTGGTGCAATTCATTCGTATACCCAAAGACAACACTGGAAACCTTCGCTTCCAAACACCATAAGAGCGTTCAATTGGATTTCTTGACCGAATATGTGATTCGTTATATAGTCTTTCAGCTGCATTGTTAACGGAATGAAGGGGTGTTAAAATCCGTTTATTATTTTCATACCCTTTATCAGCAAGCACAAGGCCATCTCCGAACTCTCCGTTCTCAAGACGAGCATAAATACGAGAGTTTCGTAATATGGTAGCATCATGTGTTGATCCTGGCCACCTAGCAACTATGTCTAAAATCAACAAACGAGCATCGCAAATCGTTTGTACATTAAAAGAAAATATGTTTTTTCTATTACGAAATAGTTCCGCATGGTCTCCGCCTGAAAAGGAAGGAAACATGTAAAAATAGATATTCATTACGGTTTTGAGGTGTTTCAGCTCACCAGGTGACTGAATTTTTACGTGCGTGCAATCTAAGGCACCAATAACTCTGGGAAATTTAGCAATTCGAAAAAACTCTTTCTGTTTTTGATGTATATCTTCCGTTGTAGTAGGGAATCGTATGAAACGTTCTCGCAACCTTGCTATTTTATCTGAAACAAGAGTAACAACTCTTGATACTGTGCTAGTAGACACTCCTGACACATCTCCAATCAATTGCTGAATACTGCCAGTGGCATAAAACCTCAATGTAATCGTCAACATATGATCCGGCGACAACGCATTATTCCTAGGAAAAAATTTTATGTAGAAATCGGCAGGCAAAGCGTTAAAAAATCTATACCATGTGGTAGCATGCTGTATATCTGGACGTATGAGCTGCAATACTTCCCATGCAGCATCTTTGCATAGGCGGAAACGCTCTCTAAAGTCCTTTTCATCATAAAGTCGAAAGAAATTAAATCGCTCCCGGATTTCTTTTTTCCGACGGAAAATTACCACTTTTAGCAGCTCTTCGTAATCGTCGTCACTGTCACTGAACTCCATTGTTGTGAGCACTACTTCCCACCAAATTGCTTTTTAGATTTATTTTATTTTTCTTTTAATAAAAATTGACATTCGAACAGCTGTTTGTTAACCAATCGTCAACCAATGCCCGGGAGATGAGTTAACTAATGGTTGACAATTCACTTTGAAATGAAAACCAATTAGTTATCTTCAACCATTCGTTAACTAATCACTGTGAAAACGGCTCTTAGTGGTAGTCGTAGTCGACGTACCGGCCATTATCTAATCGAGTAATCGTGGATTTGCAAAAATCCCTACAACATCGATCTTCTGGAGTTGTGATTGATGTAAGGGGGAGTTCTTCTAACTCCAAAATTTCTTCTGTTTTGTGTTTAAGTATTCGTTGGAGATTTTCTCAACTTTGGTTGTCATCGTGATAACTGGTTCCGCAACCAGCCCACTTAGTATCCAACCGAAAATGGTACTTTGTGCCAGAAGTGTTTTCGAAACTTTCTCACCACATTCGAATATGATTTGTGATATGAGATCGCTGCCTAATAGGATGTCTATTTGAGCGGGAGTGTTCCAGTTGGGATCTGCGAACTAAAGGTGTAAAACCTATTGGCAATGCTTGCTATTTATATGATAGCTTGGAAGCATATTTGTTAGTGGCGGTGAGACAATATCTTCTGTTTGAATGCGCTTATCCGCTTGGGGTGAAATAAGGCTAATGAGGCAGATTTTATTTGAGTTTTGTACTACTCTTCTGCCCATTCCCGTAATTTCAAAATTGGCTAGTTTTGTTGGCAGTTGTAGCATACTTTGTCTATTAAGGTCCTAAGTTTAAAAAGTTCTCCTTGGTGCTCGATGGAGACCACTGCTATGGGTAATATACACTGCTTTGGCTTTCGCTGTGTAGCGTCTGAGTTTTTAGTGCCTTTGAGCAGCATGGCGTTATTTTGAGCGAAGCTGGAATAACTTGTAATATGAAGCATTGAGTTTTGCCGTTTATGGGAGTAAACGCAATTAAACTTGCTTTAGCAATCTTTGAGCGTATGCGCATGTGACAAACAGTTGGTACAATGTTTTTTCGTTCTTGCAAAATGGATTCAACGATTTTTTTGCCGCGGAGCATACGTTTACTAGTATTGGTATTGTCTGTGGCAATATTCTGTGTCGATAGAACCGACAAAAAATTTGAAACAGTGGATTGAAGTCTTATGAATTCTTAACTTGTTTCTTCACTTGTTTGTCGACTAATATTCTTTCGTTCTAGTAATGTACTTTTAGAGCTTGCCAAGCCAAATTGCTATTTTCGTCATTAAGAGCGAACTGTTTCACTATTACGCCTGCTTGACCTTTTGTTTTGTATCGGAGGGGATACAATTTTTGCGCTTGTGATAATTTTGGATGGTATATGCACACGGCTGTAAACATGTCCCAGAAGGACGGCCAATGTTCGTAATCAGCTCTACTCTCGGTTGTGGAGAAGGTGCAATTGTTTTAATTAATTTCAATTCGGAGATCGTAGCTTTCGTTTCTTCGTACTGGTGTAAGCAGTTTTCATGTTTAGCGTATGTTGAGGATTTGAATTTTTCAGGTAGATCCGATTCGTCATATTCTGCAATTGCGTCATACGCAGCTTCTGGATTTTCTTTTTTGATTTCTAATACCGATTCAGAATTGTCTTGAATCGGTGAAGATGAAGATTGAGTGCAGTATCGAATTAGACTGTCACTTTCAGCAATAAACTTAGTATATGAAATATATTTTCACCCATTTTTGTTTAGTAGCACCTTGCTTTGGGCGTTTCTGCAGGTGTACATGGGCTATTTTCCTCAGAAATCATTATTTGTACTTTAAGATACTGTATTGATTTAGATTCCTTAGAATTTCCGTTCATTTAGATAATATGAGGAAAGTAAAAATTTTAGACAACAAAAATTCTCTCAGTGTACTTCTGATAACAATTGTATCTTTTGTTATATACGCAATGTATGAAGACAACCGCGTATTTTGTCTTCCTTATTACAGATTCTTCTCAAGTTGAACTAGTAAGTTTGTTTTTGTTCTCTTTATATTTTATTGTTTCGTACTCCTTTCCTCCGATTGCGAAGAAAGGTTAATAACTTTTGCATGAGTGCACGATTTGTGCGTGTTTATGTGCATGCGTTATATCAGTGGTTCCCAAACTTATTTTGTCTACCGCCCACTTTGAGAATAAATATTTTTTTAACGCCTCCATTTTTTCACCTATTTAAAAACCACTTTAACTTCAAATTAAATATTGTGACCTATATATGTATATTAACGGAGAATTCTAAACGAAACTTTTACTATAACCAGCAACTTGAAACCTGAGCGCAGTAGGTAACATACAACGGCGCTAAGGTCTCAAGTTAATTCTTACAGGCTCCACCTGCCAATAAGAATGATTATTGAAACACAACTTTATAGTATTAAGACAGAGAATATTTTATTAAAAATAAAACTAAAATAATCGATCCATATATAAAAACTAATGTGAAGGATGAATCTGATGCTGTTTAATAAGTTTGTTAATATCAGGTTCCAATTTACTCAAGAACAGTCGCAAGTCGTTCGGTAACAAGCAAACGATTTCTATTTTTAGTAAGCAGTGTTGTCACAGCACTAAATCCACGTTCAAACAAATATGACGATGGGAATGCTATCAAGAATCGTTGAACGATTGACCACAATCCAGGGTACAATTGCGAGATCGGTTTTTGTAGCCAAAATTCTTGGTAACCATTTTTGAACTTGATTTTTATTTCCTCGTTTGTTGTCAATTCTATAAGTTCTTCTTCCAGCTGAGGTGACATTGCTGTGTTGACATTTGAAAACGGATCCAACACCCAGTCTAGTATTTCCAAGTTCAAAATGTCCTGGTATCGTTCGGTGAAGTCAATGTGGAGGTTTTCCAAATGTTGGCAGTAGGCAAACAATTCGTCGTTGCTGCATGATACTGATAAATTCGGAAAATTGTGAAACTCACGTCTGCCTAGATTCCTTTGTGTAGAAGCAGTTTGGCTGCGAAAGCAGCAACGACGTTTTTTGTTTTAATAAAATTTAGGTTATCGCCTTGCAGTAGGAGATTCATGTCTTTGAACAATTTATATAGGTCTGTCATGTAAGCTATATCATTGATGTTATGAGCTTGTCTTGAAATTTCAAAAGTTTCCAAGAACTCTATAACAGAGTCAAACAGGTTGTAGAATCGAGTCAGACAATTGCCTCTTGATAGCCAACGAACTTCAGTATGAAACAACAAACGATTGAAATCCTCGTCATTAGTAACACAAAGCTGATGAAATAATCTATCATTCAAAGAGCTGTTGCGGATTTTATTGACTGCTTTGATGACATATTGCAGTGATTGAAATAGTTTTTCACTTAAGTTTCTAGCAACTTAATGTTGTCTATGAATACACCAAGGACATCTGGATTTTTATTTTTTAAGTACGCTATGAAGCCTTTATGGCACCCTGTCATAGCCGGAGCGCCATCCGTAGCAACTGAAATAATACTTTTCAAAGGAATTTCTTTCTCATCGCAAAACTTTTCCAATACATTGAATATGGTTTCGCCTTTTGTATCGGTCTCTAAACTTCTAGCAAGTAATAGTTCTTCACATATTTTCTCATCTTTAATAAAGCTCACGTAAGATAACAACAATGCTTCATTAGTTGGTAAAGTGGACTCATCGAGTTGAATTTAGAATTGGCTTGTCCTCAGGTGATCGCACAATGATTCTTCAATGTTTTCAGCCATTTCATCAATTCGTCTTTGCACAGAATTATTACTCAAAGGATTTTTTCGGATAATATATGCGGCCGGGTTATGAAGCACGGTAGTTATTACTTCATTTATTGCTGGCAATATTAACTCTTCTGCGATGTTATGTGGTTTGCCTTTTTGAGCAATTAACAAAGAGATATTGTACGAAGCTCGAAGTCCGTCGTCATCTTGCTTAGCAGCCGCCGAAAATAGTTTTGCTACACTTGGCTGAGTATTATGCTTCTTCTCCAGGTCTTGAAAATATGCTACATTCTTGTCTCTCTTATCTGGATGCATTTTATTCAAATGATCTTGCAGTCTTGAAGGCTTCATTGCTTCATTCGAAAATGTTTTTAGACATAGAAGACACAAAGGCGAGGATGGGTTTGTTGGATTTTCAATGAATCCGAATTTAATGTGTTCCCCACAGTATTGCCGTCTCTTCTTTTTTACTTCCGACATTGTTTTGCTTTGAGAAATACGTTTAACTTCGCGAGTAGTGTAAAGGAGGCGAAAGTAATGCTCATCTTTTGCGCGCAAAACTACAAATGAATATAAAATAAATATTACATTGTTTATATAGGAATGCTTAAGCACAATTATTATATAGTAGTCCAAAAATATGAATTCTTATTTTTCCTAGAAATACATTTGTAAAAAAAAAAGATCTTTCTCCTTTTCGTATTATCTTATTTTTCCCAGAAATACATTTGTAAGAAAGGATAAAGATCCTTTTTTTATTTTCCACATGAAAGATTTAAGGAGTTCAAAAGCTCAAAACGTGCGTTACATATACCTACCCGACGTCATTTCGCAAGTGATAAAATAAATTATTTAAGAGCTCAAAGCAAGGGCTACATCAGCTCGAACCTACCTACCCTACACCTTTGCGCAAATGATTATATGTGACCTGGTCTACGGAAAGGGGGCTTAGGTGTCAAAAAAAGGAGAACAATTAATGAGATAACGAGAAACTGACGATTATTTTTAACAGCTTTTCCCAGAAAACTAGTTTTCGCACGTTAGCTCCCTTTTCGTAGACCAGGTCACATATTATGATAGCAAATGCCCACATACAGATTTGGCAACGGCAATACGTTTGACAGTTAGTATTCTATAAATTCTATCCTGTCGAGATGTCCCGTTATGAAACGGAGCGACCGATTGACATGATTTTAATTTTTTCTATATTCAATAAAATAGGACAGATATATGAACTACGCGGAGAGAAATATAGAACCGTTGTTGATGTTCACAAGTTGTTGTTGAGAGTCGAGAGCTCATGTAGTCGTTGTCTAAGAGGCCTCCTAGCTAATTAAAATTACAAATAACCCCCCAGACCTCTACACAACGCCCCCATCTTCTTTCTGGGTCTCTTTCCGCTGTCCATCTTTTTCTCCATATTGGATACTCTTGTCGTCAATACTTCTAATTGTGCAGAAATAGTTTTTAACGTATTAAAAACTTCTGAAAAAAGTTATAAACATAATAGAGAACAATACATTTTAGAAAAGTATTGGATTACCATTTCCATCCACAGCCAAATTGTTTTCATTTGGTTTTGCCTCTGAGTTGTAGCAACCAGAAATATCAAATTTTTTGCGCTTCAATGTCAGTTGTTCTATATTAACAAATGTGTACAAATAAAGTGAAAACTAAAACAACAAATTTACATGTACATACCTTTTACAGGAGTCGAAGACGTTGTTGGGAATTCTTCAAAATCAATTGGATCAAAGAGCGCTGGTGAATTCATCTGTTCGTAAAATAAAAAATTGGCAGTATCAAAATTCTTTTAAATAATTCATATCATGAAATAAAATACATTCGGAAAATATCACAATTACTTTAAATAGTACTAATTTGAAAATTCATGAAATAGATGATGTAAAATTGGTATAAAAAGAAATTTGCCCTCATGTGGAATAGAAAAATATTTATAAACTATATCATCTTTTTCGATTTTTAACAATTGTGGATCTAATTTATTTGCCAACAAAATACCTGAACCAGTTGACGATTCCAATGGTTCTTGAAAGTAGCTTTCAACACCCGAGAAACAGTGCGCCCATACTATAGAACTACCAGACTCGTCTGTCATGCCTATTACTTTTATGGGGCCTAATTTTTGACTAAAACAATAAGAGTCTTTTTCTTTTTTATAATCTATATTAAATGAATTAATTTTAGAAATTTTATGGCAACTAAAAGCTACACTATTTCTTTCTTCAAGCCTTAAATGTAATTGCTGCAGGATTTTATTGGGCTTATTTATAAGTTTTTTTTAAAAATTGCATGTGATTTTCAAACTTATAAGCGGAAAAGTTATCTAGAGGCCCATATAGCTTAGTACATTCAGTTAAATGGAGTAAACCATGTATGTTGTAACTAACTAAATGGTCTCCGTATATATTTTCAAACAAATCAACGAATTCTTCCAAGATTTGTTGGGCAACGTTGGCTTCAGTGCTATATGACTTCTTGCATGATAGTAGCCTTATACCTGCGTGCAATAAGAGGAAATGGTAGTAATGGTCGCCACTAACGCAATCTTTTAGAGCAAATATACCTACATATATACAATAAGAACAGCCTAAACTCTGTCGCTTTCCAAATATTGATTTCATCTAAACTTCTACATATTCGGCCGAGCTCTGAAGGAACTAAATTGGAGAGAAATGTTATTTTTTCGTTAATTTTGCTTACGTTTATATTGCTTTTTTTAATCAACAATTGAAGCAACTTTTTACATACACCAAGATCTACAAAGTGCATCGGGTCTAAAGGAAATTGGGAAACCATTTTGAAATTTCCTGACTCTAAAATGCTTTCTCTAAATTTAAAGGGAGTGATGTGATGTGATCTGTCATTTCTATTTTTAAAAGGCAGGTCAGTCCTTAAATTTTTTATTTGTTTTGAAAAACAAACTCTCCGTTCTTTGTAGTCACCAATTTGATCACATTTAGAACAGCTACTTTTTCCAGTGTGCGATTACACACCTGTAACAAAAGCTCTAGCAGGAGCATCGCAGCAAAATAAACGAATATCAAATTTTTTCTTTATAGGATAAACACTAACTTGAAGGCCATTTTTTTTTAAATAATTTACCTCTTCGCAAAATTCTTTCAAAAAATCATTGATGTTCCAAGGTTTTTCTGTTCCAGAAAAGCACGCAATTGTAAACGGCAATACGTTTGGAAAATCAACTATGGACGCTAAAATAGGCCACAATACCTTATTTGAATTTTTGAATAATTTAAGGCCATCTATTCCCACATCAAGCAAAATGGTATTCGTATTTTCCAGTTGAGGAAATAAATTATTCTTAAAATAATTTTGAATTCCTCTATATAAAAAAGATCCACTTGGAATCGTTTGAATATTTACCTTTTTTCGGCTGGTACCTAGGAGACTTTTAGCCGTTAAAGGTAAATCAGTGCAACCTATTTTTCGCAGCGTTTGCAACAGATCGCTCAATGTATTGTGGGATACCCTATTTCTCAAAGCCCATGCTTTTAATTCTAAGCTAAATATATTATTTTATATCATTTTTAAATTTACACTATCACTATCACTAATATCGCTATCGCTGCTTATCGAAAAATCAAGGGAGCTTTCTAAACTGCACCCCTCCACAATAGGATCAAATTCAGAATTTATATATTTTTCAGAAAAGTTCATAAACTGAGACGCACTAAGATTAAAAGCCTTTTTTTCTCGGCTCATATAAGTACTGAATGTATTTTTTTTCATTTTAATTGTTATGTTTGCTACTTACCCTTTTCTCACACACGTTTGTAGTAACCACTTAAAAATTCTTCAATCAAATATTTTATATATGTATATGTATATTATAACAAACAAATTTAATTAATTTCAGAAAATGAAAACTTCTTATCGCGACGCGTTCATAAAAGAAATCGTTTTTCTTTGAATTCAATTAGTCGCAACGAACAAGCAAACGTCAAATTCACGGAATCATGCCATACGCTTTCACATCCGTTGTTTTCAATAAGCAATGACAGCTAAAAAATCAGTTTGTCTTCTTTTGTTTTATTTTTCTTAACATCTGTTAAGTGAAGAGCGTGTAATATAAAACAAGCAAAAGACACAATTGATTGATCTCTTACTCACTTGACAGAATTGTGAGGGTGTGTAAATTGTGTAAATGTGATGGAGTTTCGGTCACGCAGGTTTTGCTGGGAATGTACCAAACTGTTTTCGGTTTCCCGGAAATTAACCGTAAGTTCCAACTGTTTGGTAGCAACCGTTCTATTAAAATTTTAACAGGTTTGTATGTATACAGTTTTTTAGAAAGATGAACTGTAACTTTCAACATACATACATATATGCCAATAAGTACACATTTTAAAGAATAGATTGAGTCGATACACTCACTTTGTGCTGCTTCAAGGGTCTTTGAGTGCTTTGTCTGAGGTTATGATTTGGGGGGAAATGCCACTGCGTTCAATTCCTTTATACTGGTGTCCTCTCCGTTTTGCTGCTGCTGTATTTGACGTTGGGGTATGCCACCGTGTGGGATTCATCTCCTTTCCGTTTTGCTTCTTGCTGTATATATTCCGTACTCATGTACATATGTTTTTTCCCCAATATGCAAGTAGTCTTTGTTTTTCTTTTTTTGAAAATTATAGAATTTTTAAGTTTATTGTATTTTTAAGCTTCGCGCCCGTTTTAATTATTTAACAAAATTGTTTCTCGTGCCTGGTTTTTTTTATTGAATGATTTGTCACTGCACTTTTCTGGTGCTGTTTGATTTTATTTTATTGTATTTTTTTTTGTTTTTCTCAATGCCTTTCTTTGCGGCTCGAAGCACCAATTTTTGAGCAGGTGCCCAATTCGCTTCGCCTTTATAACACTTACCACTTTGACTTCTTTCACCGGTTTTATATTATAACGGTAGTTCAAATTTAATTTCGTTTTTATCGCAACACAGCGACGTGCAAACGAAAAAGCAACTGATGTGTGGAGGTGATGACCCGTTTTGTTGACTCGAGGAACACGTGCTGACGAAATACATGCTTACCTAAAAAGATCCAACCTTTTACCACTTAACAATAAATTAGAGCTTAAAACTAATATGATGGTTTCGAAGCTGTTCATTTTCCTACAGAATTTCTAAACTCTTTGAATCCGTCTGGACTCCCTCCTCACAAAATGGTGTTGAAACTAGGTTGTCCTGTTATTTTATTAAGAAACCTGAATCCACCTAAACTTTTCAATGGCAAGCGTTTGCTGGTAAAACCACTGAAAACTTTTATAATAGAGTGCAGTATACTCACAGAACATATATTAAAATCGTTAAAAGTTTTTCACATGGCCAACTGTCGTCCTTCTTTCAAGAGTAACCTCCAGAGAAAATATGTTTGTATTGTCTAATGACAAGAAAGCTGTGAACGTTGTATAAGTTAAATTATATTAATTATTGGTTTATTCAAATAACGTTCAACTTTATTTTTCTTAGCTTTAAGTCGACTATTCTGCTCGCAGTCCATACCCCAAGTGACAAAATCCAATACGTATTGGATTACCGCTCCTCTCTCCATTGTTGTAGTTCATTCAGCAATTATTATTGACATTCGAATTAAATCAATAACTACCCAGCGGGATATGGTAGACATTGGTAAGCGAGCAAGGTAAACGATGTAGCATGATTGTATCGCTTACTCCGACCGATGAAAATTAACACGGCGATGTCCTACGAAAAGTAACAGATCACCCCTTTCGCTTACCATAGGGACGAAGAATTCTTCGATGCCAAAGTAAACGAAGAGTTCTTCGATGCCACAGTTAACGATGAATTCTTCGATGCCATAGTTAACGAAGAATTCTTCGATGCCAAAGTAAACGAAGAATTCTTCGATGCCAGAGTTAACGATGAATTCTTCGATGCCATAGCGAACGAAGAATTCTTCTATGCCATAGTTAACAAAGAATTCTTCGATGCCATAGTTAACGAAGAATTCTTCTATGCCACAGTTAACGGAGAATTCTTCGATGCCACAGTTAACGAAGAATTCTTTGATGCCATAGTTAACAAAGAATTCCACCATGCCACAGTTAAATTCGATACAATCGTTATAAAGGTTTTATTTTTTGCGAAATGTACTTAAAAATTGTTATAACAAAATGTGTTTAACTGAACTGAATTATTACAAATTGAAATAGTTTAAAAACGTTGAATACATATTATATATAGTATATATAAAATGATCAAAGGTTGAAAACAGCAGGTTTTAAAAAACGTTAAATATATATACAGGCGGGTAACTAGCGGAAAGAACCGGGATGCTGCGAAAGCGGAGATGTTGGTCGAACGACGTCGTAACGAAAAAAGGTGCGCGAGATCCTTTCTCGTTCCTTTTTGTTCGAATTGGTATGCTGCTTTTAATTTTGTGGCTGAGCCTCTTTTCGTTTTTTATTCAAGCAACGAGACTTGAAGAAACGGCCTTTGGCGAGTTTGATACTGTTTTGAATTTGGTGTATATACTCCGACTCGGTGAAACCTTCAACTTTCACACATTCTACAAAAAAAGTTGAAAGAGTATGTTTATAAATTTGAAGCTATGTCCTTCAATGTTAAAAATACGAAAAACTTACCAAATAGTAAAGCATTAAAGTGCGTAAATTCCTTCAAAGATTTTTTACCCTTCACACCAAAGTAATTGTATTCCAGCAACAATTCAACTGCTATAATTTTATGCAGGGATTTTTAAATTGCATTGTGACCTAGCAGGTCTTGTATTATAGGCATCTGCAATAAGAAAATGTTGATTTTTGAATTAAAATGTGACACTGAAGTGTAGTATTTTTAAATAAACTTACATATTTTTCCTTGTTACCTTCCAATTCTTTGTCAAGTTCTTTTAATGCTTCATCAGTTTTTAATGGAAATTTATTAGTAGATTTGCGCCTGCAACTCATTGCATTTATGAGGGCATTATTTGCTGACTGAACGGTGGTTAATTTTCGCAACAGCTCATTTGTGATGTCAACTTGTTTCGTCAATTTCTCTATATGTTGTTGCATTTCATCAATTTTTTTTTCCAGACTGGCGATTTTGCATGGACAAGAATCTGAAAACATAAATTAAACATATAACGTTGTGAAATATCTACTTTTCGTATTAAAAGAACTTACTTTCGTTTTTGTAATTTTCCGCAACCGATTTCACGCTAAAAGACTTCAGCCCGTGGTAACTCATCTTATAAGTCCTTGCTGTGAATAATCGGTAGAAATACAAATTAATTATTGTAAGGCAGACACATTAATTTGTATAAAATAAGTTGGACATCATAGATTTTCTCCGCTTCTTCGGTGTCAATGTCAGCTATGAAAACCCAAATCTATCATCGATTTCAATGGTTCCGTAAATAGATTGCAGCAGTTTTTCAAAACTTTTCCATGCATATAAACATCATCATCTTTCTTCGATAATCTTATAATTTGTATTGCCACTCCCGGTTTAACATAGCAAAAATTATCCGGTAATTTATCGCTGATATTAAAGTCATTTCCATAAAATCGAATAACCTTCCCACATCTATTGACTTTTGGACCCACATATCTGTCTTTTGTAAACACGTTTTCGTATTGGTATCTGTTATTTATTTGTTGTAATGTTTCTCGGGGTCTTTTAACGAACCGCTTTAGGGTTTGCAAAAAATTTTCGAATGCATATGCTGAGAATGAATTCAGAAAACCGCACGATTTAACGGAATCCATCAAATGCAGCACTGAATGTACATTGTAACTTACTTTTTCTTCTCCATAAAAGGTTGGGAAAAGGTGCACGAAGTAATTAAGCATTTGCTTTATTTCTTCTAAATTGTTTTCATAGGTTTTTTGTGACGAAAGCAATGCATATGCACAGTGCAACAAAGAAAAATGATAATAAATACTGTCAGATACAATGTCTTTCAAAGCAACCATTCCCGTGTAAAGTACAAACTGTCGGAACTCTATTGCTTTCCATCTTGCAATTTCATCTAAGCTTCGTGGTTTTCGAGCAAATTCATTGGGTATGTAAGGTATGTACGAAATCAAAGTTTTCGACAGCATATTTTTCTGTTGCTTTGTCAACTGATATCCTACATTCGGACCATTAATTAGACATTTTGGCACTTTTCTTACAACTCCAAGATCTAAAAGGTGCATTGGTTCAACAGGAAAAGCGGAGATCATTCCCACACCTATTTCTTCGAGACACGATTTTTCCATTTTTTTATGATGACCCACGCTATTTCATGCAGCAAAGTCATCGTCAGTTCGAAGATTTTCCGTCAATGTACTGTAAGTTATTGTATGGTTTATTTTTTTACCCACTTGTGTGCACTTGCTGCATCCTTGAAAAGAGTTGTGACCTACTGTTTGGCAGATAAATGCTCTTGCTGCGGCATCGCAAATAAAGCATCGCACTTTCACTTTGATTCTTCTGCCATTGACTTCCATTCCGTATTGCGTTAAAGTTTTTAGCTCATAAGCAAAATCATGTAAATAGTTATTCACATCTGCCGGTTTCTGTTTGCCTTCAAAAACACCAATCAACATCACCTTCGTATTTCTTTTTGGATGCAATTTTGCCAATATAGGCCACAAGCTTACATTTGAGCTTTTGTACAAAGGTAAGCCGTCAATACCGATATCGATTTCAAATTTATCAACGTCACTCAACGTTATCGCGATACTCCTTAGTTGCTTTTCTAGGCCTATGTGCAAATAATTTCCTGGCGCAACAGTTCTCAATCTGCAGGTCGCTTGCCGTAAAATTCCTTTCGAAGATGTTGGTACAGAAATATTCTCCGACTGCAATATTTTTAACAAATCATCGAAGTAGTTCCTTGTGACTTTATGACGCGCAGTCCACATTTTCAATTTTTCAATTAATTTGTCACAGTTCTTTTTTTGTGAACTTTCTTCTTTTTCAAAAAATTCGACTTCAGCATCAATATTGTCAAAGCTACAATTCACCGCATCCTCTTCAGAATCATCTTCAGCCATTTCGTAAAATTCACTACAATTCACCGCATCCTCTTCAGAATCATTTTCAGCCATTCCGTAAAATTCACTTTCTTCATTTTTAATAAGTCTTCTCATATGTCTTTTTGAGAACATTCTTTTATTTTTTATTCTAAGTTTAAACACAAAAAAATAAACAAAATTTTTAATTAAAATAGTAGCTCACCTGATCACGACCAACTTTTTGCTTGATGATTTGACGAAATAATGAAAAAATTTACTTATAAATTTTATTCCATCAATTTGTATTTGTCGTTTTTCATGTACTTACTTGATTTGTAAATATGAACACAGTAGAATTTAGCAGTATAGCTTACTTTTATGCATTACCTGGTATCGAAGAATTCTACATAGAATTTTCTTCGAAGTATTATTCAAGAAAAATGTAAGCGAGGTTCCGCATAGCTTACTTTTATGCGTTACTAGGTATCGAAGAATTCTACATTGAATTTTCTTCGAAGTATTCTTCAAAGAAAAATGTAAGCGGTGAACCATTATCCCGCTGGGTATTTGTCAACTCTTCATTGTCACTCAGAGTGATCATTCTCCCAGCAATCAACGCGCTCTTGCTTTGCAAGTGCGGCGATGCTGTTAAGTGTTATACTCATGATACTAAAAATGCATCAGAGAACAGATCTGTTACGTGGGTGGCCATTGCAGCTTAACTCCTCTCCTTCTTAATGAGGGACGTCCTCGGTCCTGGAGATAATATTAGTTGATCTCTAATGCTATTAAAGGAGTAGCAGCTCAAAGTGATTAAGAAAACAGAATGTAGAGCAATAAAATAACGGTGTAGTAGTAGTTGTTTGCTTCATGCCGAATGATCTCTTAGTGGAATACTTGTTCAAATAATTATGAAATTTGGATTCATTCTGGAGTAAGCGGTAGATGTTTCATACAATTCATCTTAATTTTTAGATTAAATATTGCTTATTACATTTTTATACTATTTCCTTAAAATTAGTGATATAATTCAAAAATGTTTAACAATCTTCTTTAGTTTAAGCACAAAATGTTGATAGAATAAAAGGAATTTTGTGAAATGCTCAGTTTACAATCAGTTGTAATTTTTTACGAAAAATTCAGACTGGTTCTTAGCAATTATTCAGTTAATGTAGCATGTTTTTTATAACCTTTGCGTAATATATTTACATGAAAAATTATTTTGTGCTCTTAATTCAGGAAAAAAATGCGACCTATTTCAAATTGTCTATCTATTATCTGTTCTTCATAAAGAGGGGTTAATTTATTACCAAGTCTGGTGTTTCTCTTTACTAAGACTTTATCACCAGCCCTAAATATGCGTTCTATTCTGTCCCAGTTGTGGGTATTTAATTCTAATTGCTGTGCGTGTCTCAATCGTGATGATATTTCGTTACTTACATTAGAATTGTCGGTTCTGTTGAAATACATATGTCTATTGGTCTTTTGTTAGTTACTGAGTGAATCGTTTTATTGTATTCTATTGTTGATAATAAAAAAATCTATCTTCATGCATCTTGCAATCTCCACCAATGTGCTGTGAAACCGCTCTACTTGTCCGTTAGATGTGCTGTGGAGTGGAGGAGCATTAACAATTTCAATACCGAAACTGTTGCCAAGAAGATATCGGACGGTATGGGAATTTAGTGACTTCTCATTATCGCAATAAATTACTTCAGCATTAGGAAAAATGTTCAAAAGTTGTATGAGTTGGGGCTTTATATCTACAATTGTTCTAGACGCTATAGTTTGCACGACTGCAAATTTGGAAAACTTGTCTAAACATGTTAAAAAATATTTTGAATCTGTAGAAAATCAATATGAAGGATTTCTCCTAAACACGACGGAATAGGCGTTCCAGCTATCTTATGCCTTTGATAATCTATATATTATTCTAAGACAAGGCGCTTATTTCCAGAGATCTATCTACAAAACGTACAGAGACAAATAATACACCAAATTAAAGTGTGAGATCTGAAAATTTGCACAAATTTTACAGATTTTAAATTCATTGAACCACTTTTGATATTTTTGCGTTTAAAGTTCTTCAATTTTTACATTAAGCTAATATAAGCAGCGCTTCTACAGAAAAGAGCATATATGTAAGAGAATGAATAATTAAAAATGTTTCTGTCATTTGCTTTCGTTACACACATACCCACATACGCGAAGGCGCAAGTACGAAATCTAACAACAACAATGTTGTCTGCTCGGTAGCAAAATGACAATAAGCATAGATAACTTGATACGAGACTCTTTGGTTCGAGAGAGAGCTGTCAAAACTCGCATTTTTTATAACATTTGCCAATGATGCCACTGCTGAAAAATATTTACTTGGGTATTTAAAATGAAAATGCATACATACATATTATGTAAATGCTAAAATGCAAAATCATTAATTAATTTACATAAACATTTATTTTGCCAAAATATGTTCGGACAGTTTCATTTCACACTAATTTCGTCAAGTAATTATAGCGCTGCTTTTCTGGCATCCCGCCTTTTTCACTAACTGCTGGTTGACGGCACCCTGATTGTGTTTTGTTGCCAGTTCAGAAAACAGATCAGCTGCAAGCGAGAGAGCAAGAAAAGAGATTCTAATCAAGTTATCTATGACAATAAGAGAATGACGAATATTACAAATTACAAATGTTTGCTTTGGCATGTGCACTGGTACATACATACATATGCATGCGCTAAGGCGCTATCTACGATTTGACATGCGCTCTCTTCTATGTTGCACGAATATGTATGTACGAGCTAAGAAACACTGCGCTTTGACATGCGCACTCTACTTTGTTTTATATTCACACATACATACTTACAAACATATGTATGTATATACATATGTATGGGCGAAGACGCAAGTGCAAAATCTAACAGAAATATTGTTGTCGGCGTTATTTTGATTAGAAGTGTTATTGCGTTAGGTAAGCTTTGAGTCAGTTCAGTTTTCTTCCAAAAGTCAAGGCGGCTATTACCAGCGAATACATACATACTACATCGAATTTCAGTTCAGATTCAGATTAATTATTAAAAATTAAAAATAAAATGCCAAACCAAAGGCGAATTAGACGAAAAAGGAGTTTAACAGGCAATCTAATATAATATATAGATTACCTTGGCACCTTGTCGTGGTGCAGGGGCATAAACCGCAGCACAGCACAGCATCTCTCAGCCACCGGAGATGATGCTGCAGAGCATCGCCCCCGGTGGCTGTCGGAGGCTGCATGTGCACGGTGACCAAGAGCTACCACCTCCTAATCCAGGGTGTTATGCGACCCGTGCCCATTGGATGATTTGCAGCCAGGAGGTAAATTCGGCTGTAATCGTACGGAGCCTTCCCAACACCGGGCCGCCTTGGGAAGTAACGGTGGCCTTACTGCTTCAAGGGGCTCTGGCGCAGTGGACTTTTAGACTCCCCTTCTTTAAGACTAGACCGGGAGGCTTACAACACGAGCCGAACGGTCGTAAGAACAAGATGGAACAACAACAACAACAACAACAACAAAAACAACAACAACAAACAACAACAACGGCAACGACCAAAGCAACGACAATCAAAACGGTGGACATGGACAGCAGCAGCAATAGTACCGCAAGCAAGAGTGGCCCAGGGGCTAAGCGTAAGTTTAGCTTCTTGGACGCCCTGTCGCCGGAAGAGCGTGCACTCTTTGAAGAGCACGCTCGTGACGACGACGACGATGTGCCCTCTTGCAGCGGCACTCAACGCAGCGCGTCAACCGCAATTCGCGCAAAGGCTACCCCCGCAACCCCCTCGAGCAGGATCGACTGCGGAGAGGAGGGTGGTTTCACGAAAGTGGAATCAAGGGGTGAACGTAAAAGATGACGGCAACGAGGGAACATTCCTTGTACCCCGGAGCCAGGACAGCCAGGAGGTCATGACGACCCACGTAGATCGGGAATGAGTGGAGCCACTCTTAAGTGGTACCTAAGATTCCTTGAGGACGGCATGACCCCGGAGTCAGCCGAAAGGCGGGCTCTGGGTAGGAGCAGTGGGAAAGGCCCCTCTCCTAACAATGCAAGACGCGCAGGTACCAACGGTGGATCGGCCGCGACAAAACGCAGGAACCGAAGGCGTCGTCGTGCTAAAGCAGCCTCGTCGGAGGGACAGAGCGCAGCAAGGCCGGCGACCCAGGAGGCACCTAGTCGATCGGAGAAAAGGAAGGGTGGCCAAATAACGCCTCAGGTGCCACCAAAGCCCAAGAGAATACGGGAAGATAAACCACAGGAGGCCAGTGGTAAGCGCTCCAACCCCAACCAGCAGCCAATAAGTACCGCAAGCCGTAAATACTCGGAGGCTGTAAGTAGCATTCGTATGGCAGTGGTGGCCCGCAATTACCCGGCGGAGGCCCTAGGGCCTGAGCAACTTACAGCTCTACAGAACTGCCTGGTAAAGGCCCTATCCATCGGCAACAAGTTCACCGGCGCCTTTAACGGCATTTTCTTCAAGGGCGGCATGCTGCTGGTCGACTGCCAGGAAGAGAAGTCGGCCACCTGGCTGAAGGAGATCACGCCAAGGCTCGAGGGTTGGAAAGGCCCGGCCCTGTGTGTAAGGAGAGGTGAGGAAATACCGCGAATACACAGCATGGGAGCGTTCTTTCCGAGAAGTGCAGAGGGTAGCTACGACTTCGCGCTTAGTCTGGTGAGAAACCAGAACGAAGGTTTAAGTACCTCGGCGTGGAAAGTTGTAGCAAGCAGTGTTGTGGGTTCCGGGTGGAACCTCAACATCACGATGGACGACGAGTCCTACAAGTATATAAGGCTGAAGGGATTCAGACTGAATTTCCGCTTCGGCAAGATTGTGGTGCGGCCATGGAGGCCCAAGGCTGCGTCCACGAGCCAAGAAGCCAAGACGGGGATGAACGTTGCACCAGCTCCACCCGTAACTCGCCCAGCGGCGCCTGAGGCGACTGCAGCTGTGGTTTCGGGTAAGGACAGCGAATCCCCCAGCGAACCCATCTCGGCTGGGCAGGTTGCGACCACCGCCGCGGATGCAGACGAGAGCGGCGGGCGAGAAGACAAGATGCCATCCACCCAGGAGCTTCTGGAAGGGTTGGAGATGCAGGTCGATGAAGGGGACGAAGACGGGGACCTGTCTCTCATAGAACCGATTCTGTAGGCTCCAGCACCGGCATAGAAGTGGACCAGGTGAACCTACATCACGCTTCGGCAGCCTCGGCAGTCATCGTGAAGAGGTTCATCTCGGATAACCTGGTCATCCTTCTAATCCAGGAACCTTGGGTGTTCAAAGGAGAGGTAAGAGGCCTCAACATGAGAAGGAGCAAGGTAATCTGGGATCTCTCTAGCGAGAGACCCCGATCTTGTGTAGTCGTTAGAGCCGATATAGACTTTTTCTGTATTTCAGAGTTTCTAACGCAAGACCTGGTGGCGGTGCAGGTGAAGGACAAGGAAGGATCGGACTTCGTCCTTGCATCCGCATACTTTCCGGGAGAGTCAGCCACAGCACCCCCCCCATCGATACTTGGTCTGGTGGAGTATCGTAAATCCAACAATCTCCCCCTGACCATAGGATGTGACGCAAATGCTCATCACACGGAATGGGGTAGCACGAACTGCAACATGAGGGGTGAGTCACTGCTTGAATTCATACTTAGTAATAATATTAACATTGAGAATGTGGGTTGCGAGCCAACCTTCGTAACAAGTGTCCGCAGGAAGTCCTAGACATTACCTAAGCAATGACAACATGATCGGGTTGATCTCGCAGTGGAGGGTATCAAAAGAGCCCTCACTGTCAGATCACAGGATCATTCGTTTTGCTCTTAGGGTGGTAGTCGGGGACCGACCTCCAACTCGTACCCCTAGAAATACAAATTGGGGCACTTTCCAAGAGATCTTAAGTAGAAGTATAAGTGTAGTGGAGCAGGCGGATGTTAGGTCCACCACAGTTGGACTGGAGAGCAGACTGAGTGCCATAACCCAGTCCATTGTGGACGCCTATCATTGTGCCTGACCATTGAAAGCGACCACCAGCAAACAAGGCTGCCCATGGTGGTCCAGTAAACTCTCAGCCCTCAGACTGAAGGTGCGTAGGTTGTTCAACAAAGCCAAGCGCACAGGCACTGGGACTACTACAAATGGCACCTAACAGCCTACAACAAGGAGATTAGGCTTGCCAAGTCAAACAGTTTCAGGAAATTCTGTGATAGCGTCTCCTCGACCCCGGAGGCAGCTCGACTGCACAAGGCGTTGTCGAAGGGTAAGACGGACACAGTATTATCCCTAAAGAGACAGGACGGGACATATACGACAAGCGCGGAGGAGAGGGCAGAAACACTCCTACAAACGCACTTCCCGGAGACGGCTCAAGCTGACCTAACCCCAACCTTGGTCACACGCAGGCCGGATCGCTCAGACTGGCTGACGGCAAGGAATCTGTTCACTGCTGACTCAGTCAGATGGGCACTGGCCTCCTTCTCGAGCTACAAGTCACCGGGAGTGGACGGCGTCTTCCCGGCCCTATTGCAGCAAGGTATGGACATCCTCCTACCACACCTGCTGGGGCTGATGAGAGACAGCCTGGCGATGTCGTATATCCCCGAACCGTGGAGAATAGCAAAAGTGATTTTCATCCCCAAGATAGGGAGGAGAGACTATTCGTTAGCCAAATCGTTCCGGCCTATTAGTCTCACGTCCTTTATGCTGAAGGGGATGGAAAAAGTAATAGACAACCATATTAGATCGGAAGCGCTGAAGATTGCACCCCTACATGCCGGACAACACGCGTACAGGGCAGGTAGATCTACAAACACCGCTCTGTACCAACTCGCGTCTGCGATGCAGGATTCGCTGGATAATGGCGAGGTTGCGATCTGCGCCTTCCTTGATATCGAGGGGGCCTTTGATAATGCGTCTCACACTAGCGTCATCAAGGCACTCGAGAGAAGGAACGTAAATCCCTCGATACGCAGATGGACAGAAGCCCTTCTGCGCACTAGGGTTGCAGAAACAACAGTGGCAGGAAGTAAAATTCGTCTTGGCACCACGAGGGGCTGCCCACAGGGTGGAGTACTGTCCCCTCTGCTTTGGAGCCTGATAGTAGACGAACTACTCGAGCTGCTCACCAGCAATGGAATCCGCTGTCAAGGGTACGCGGACGACATTGTCATAATGGCGAGAGGAAGATTTGAGAACACTCTCTGTGACATTGTTCAAAGGGGCTTAAAATTGGCGAAGGAATGGTGTAACACGGTAGGGTTAAACATCAACCCAGCAAAATCCACCGTGATCCCATTCACTAGGCGGAGATCTCTTCCGAGCCTGAGGACCCTAACAATTGGAGGCACAAAGGTGGAAATGTCTAGGGAGGTCAAATTCCTTGGCGTCACCCTAGACTCAACGCTAAAATGGAGCAGGCATTTGGACTTAACGCTGTCCAAAGCAACAAGAGCACTTATGATTTGCAGACGCCTAGCCGGCAGATCATGGGGATGCAAGCCAAACATCATGAGATGGCTGTATACCATGATAGTAAGGCCCATCGTCACCTATGGAGCGGTTGCCTGGGCCATCAAAGCAGCACAGTCCTCTGTGATTCAGAGACTGTCAAAGCTGCAAAGACTTGCATGTGTCTGTGCTTCGGGGGCAATGCGTACATGCCCCACAGTGGCACTGGAGGTCTTATTAGAGCTCACACCGCTGCATAAGGAGATCAAGCTAGCAGCAAAGCACACCATGCTGCTAATGTCAGCAGAAGGCTGCGGGAGAGAAGATAATGTCATAATGACAGATGGACGCTCTAGCGGAGAGCACACCGCTGGCCCTCCTCCCAAGAGACGGCACAACAAGGAAAGTAAACTTCAAAAAGCATTTCAAAGTAACTCTAGGCAGTAAGAAGGAGTGGAACGATTCCACGCTGGAAAGACTGCTGGAAGACAGTACCATTCAGTGGTACACAGATGGCTCGAAAACACCGGAAGGCATTGGGGCAGGTATTGCGGGTCCGCGAACCAAGCTATCCATACCTATGGGCTGCTTCCCAAGCATTTTCCAGGCTGAAGTTCTTGCCATCAGTCAATGCGCTGAAATCAACCTCAGCCGCAACTATCGCAACCAGCGCATAGCTATTCTCAGCGATAGTCAAGCGGCACTAAAAGCGATCTCATCGTACGAGACCAAATCGCTTTTAGTAGAAGAATGCATAGGAAGGCTAAACCGCCTGTCCCTGTGCAACCGGGTGCACCTAATTTGGGTACCAGGGCATAAGGGAGTAGAAGGGAACGAGAAGGCTGACGAGCTGGCCCGCACGGCGGCAGCGTCCAAGATGTGGGGACCAGAGCCGTTCGTAGGCAGTAGTAGTTAAGGAACTGCTCCGCACGGAGGAGAGAGAGCGGCACTGGCGGCAGGCAGCAAGTATGCGCCACGCCAAGCTGCTCCTAGGAGGATATAACCTCTCCAGGTTTAAGGAATTAATTAACCTCCCCCGTGAGAAATTCCGAATCCTCGTCGCAGTCTACACAGGGCACTGCAAGCTCAGGAAGCACCTGTCCAACATGGGCATGGTCTCCTGTGCTAATTGCCGGTTCTGCGACCTGGAACAGGAAACACCAGCACACCTTATCCTAGATTGCACAGCAATCTGTGGAAAAAGGCTTAAGGCCCTGGATTCCATCTTTATCAGCAGGGATCACTTCACCTCACTAGCGCCCGGCAAACTACTGGAATTTTTCAGACTGCTGGGGCTTTGGGAGGTCATGTGATACAGGAGAGGGTACAATAGACCCTAGGTCGCGGTGCAGAACCTCAATAATCTTATCTTATCTTATCTTATCCATTGTACCTGCAATAATTTTTAGACCCTTTCCTATAATGTTTAAGAGAGCCCGTTTCCTTCGGAAATGTGGGTTAAGGTTTTCTATTTTTGCTCTTAATAACATAAAGTTCTTATTTATTGTATTTATTAATTTTTTTGATTCGCTGCTGAATATCTTTAGGATGTCAATGTTGGTTTTGATTATTTCCATAGTTCATTCGTATTCTGTGGTGTTTATTATGTGTAGTACTTTTATGTAGTGTTCTACAGTTTTAGTCTCTCCTGTTTTTATCGGTATGTATCCATTATTGTTCGATACGTCCTGTAAGTCGATAGTTTGAGTCTTGAATGTTGGGGTAAGTGTTGCCATCATTATGATCCATTTAATCATCTAAAAAAAATTACATTTATTTAATTGTAGCTTTGATTTTGGGGTTACTTTGTCTTGGTATTTCTTCTTAGGTCTAACGTGAGCTTTATAATATTTATGTCCAGTTTCTGTTATCTGTAAGTGGTCATCATCTATTTTTTCAGCATTAATTTTCCTGTATTTTCTGTGATTTTTACCCCCTCTTATCTCTCTAATGTAATTTGGTCCGCCTTCTAATTCTATATCCTTCCGGTTTTCATTTGACTTCTGAAAGTACTTTTCTTTCTTTGAATTTATAAAATCATGAATTTCTATGTATCTATCTTCGTGTACTTTGCCATTTACAAAATCAATCGGTTTGATGCCGGTCGTGCTATGTATTGTATTATTATAAAAACCTATTATTCTTATCATTTTATCATTTATACTTTCGTCTTTGTTGTCTTTATCGTGCCTTAACAAGCGTATGTGCTCATTGATTGTGTTGTGTAGTCTCTCAATGTCGGCGTTAGACGTATGGTTACTATTGGAAGTATAGTGAATTTCTATGTTCTCATTTTTCAAAAATTCTTGTATCGGTATAGCTTTAAAGCCTAGTTCATTATCCACAACCCTTCGCCAGATCGAGTGTAGTGAAGTACTGGCTTCTTCCCAGTTTTTCAAGAATCTCGTCTATGTTCGGGATGGGAAACTTGTCATCGACCGTTACTTCGTTCAGTTTACGATAGTCGATTACAAGTCTCCACTTTGGTTTCTCGCTGGCATCGGCCTTCTTTGGCACGATCCAAATTGGGGCTGAGTAGGGAGAATTGCTATTCCTAATTATCCCGTGTTTTAACATTTCTTGGATTTGATCTGTGACTTCTTCCTTATGTACGTACGGGTACCTATATGACTTAGAAAATATAGGTATGTTGTTTGTAGTTCTAATTCTATGTTTTATTGCTGAAGTAAATGAAAGACCTTCATTTTCCTGGTAAAAAATATTACGATATCCTTTTATTATTTGCAACAATTGTGATCTTTTCTCGGGGTTCAAGTGTCCTATTCTAATTTGGTCAGCCAATGGTTTAGATTCTTTATTTTCGATCATGTTAAAATTTTCGTTATCTACTTTTTGCATAGTCACCCGATTGGTTTCAGATAGTAAAATTATCTTTGCTTCTTGATTTCTTACATTTAAAATTCCCTCTCTTACAATGTTTGCGCCGTTTTCTTCCTTATAACATACTAGGTCAGAGTCATCTGGTACTACTATCTTTCTTTCATTTAAGTTTTCGTTTTCGAAGTGCATAGGGAGTGTCTTGTTACCGATGTTTATTTCGTTCTTTCTATAATCGATACAGACATTTAGTGGTCTCAATATATCGTTTTCTATTAGACCGTCAAAAAAGTTATGAAATTTTATTATATAAAATTCTATTGGCTTATTAGTTCCAATCTCGCTAAATTCTTCGAACATGGGTACTATTGCCTTTTTGTCAACGTAAATTCGATGTTGGGGAGTTTTAATTAAAAGTGGGCTAGTTGGAGGATGGAGTCATGTGTAGAAGTTCACGCAAGTGAGGAAAGTTCTCTGATCGCCATTCACTTGGGAGTGGCCAGAAACGATTCTTTTACACATGGCTCAAGCAGCTCACTACTTCCGGTCTTTGACCCAGTATCCTCTGGGTAGCCTAAGAACATCCGTTCGAAGGCGAGCTAATGTGAGAAGGCGAAACATTCCCTACATAGGGTTGTGCGCTGGGCTTGGGACCCGCCACGTAAAAAACAATACCAATGAAAAAGTTGAGACAGCCTCGGATGAGAGAACCCCCTTTTGATGACGACCATGGCAAACGGAATAAGGACTACGATTTGAGGGCATGCACCTGGAATGTTCGGACCCTTAATTGGGAAGGTGCCGCTGCCCAGCTAGTTGATGTCCTCGCAAAAATAAAGGCTGACATCACCGCCGTCCAAGAAATGCGATGGACGCACAAGGACAGAGACGAGTAGATCCTTGTGACATTTACTACAGTGGCCATATAAAGGAGCGCAAGTTTGGTGTGGGATTCGTGGTGGGAGAGAGACTCCGTCGCCGAGTACTATCATTCACTCCGGTGAATGAACGTCTAGCCACAATCCTCATCAAAGCAAGGTTCTTCAACATATCGCTGATTTGCGCCCACGCCTCGATGGAAGAGAAGGACGATGTGACCAAAGATGCCTTCTATGAGCGCTTGGAGGGCGCTTTTGAGAGCTGCCCCCGCCACGATGTCAAAATCGTGCTTGGCGACTGGTTATCTGTAGTACTAGATTCCAGCATAAGAAGATTCATCAAGCTACCTGGCTGTCTCTGGATCGAAAAACTACCAACCAGATCGATCATGTTGTGATAGACGGAAGACACGTCTCCAGTGTTTTAGATGTGCGTGCGCTCCGAGATCCTAACATCGACTCGGACCACTATCTTGTTGCAGCCAAGATTCGCACTCGCCTCTGTGCAGCAAAAAACGCAAAACAGACAGCCGAACGATTTTCTACTCGGCTTGCACTCCTGCTCTCTGAGAGCACTAGTCAACAACTCGGTATAAGGGAACTGTGGGACGGCATTTCAAATTCCTTACGTACAGCTGCAACCGAAACCATTGGTTTTCGGAAAGAGCAAAAGAACAGCTGGAGTGCCGTGTCGCAGTGGAGAGAAAACAGGCTGCCTACCTCGCAACGTTACGATCGACCACTACACGTGCGGGATGGGATAGATACCGAGAGTTGAAGAGGGAAGCGAGACGCATTTGCAGACAGAAGAAGAAAGAGGCCGAAATGCGTGAGTACGAAGAGCTTGATAAGCTGGCCGACAGGGGTAATGCTCGAAAATTCTACGAAAAAATGCGGCGGCTTACAGAAGGTTTCAAGACCGGAGCATACTCTTGTAGAACCCCAAAGGTGATCTAGTCACTGATGCTCAGAGCATAGTTAAATTTTGGAGGGAACACTTCTCCAGCCTGCTGAATGGCAGTGAACGCACAACACCAGGAGAAGGAGAACCCGATTCCCCAATCGATGACGATGGAGCAGACGTTCCACTACCCGACCATGAAGAAGTTCGAATAGCAATTGCCCGCCTGAAGAACAACAAAGCGGCAGGGGCTGACGGACTACCGGCCGAGCTATTCAAACACGGCGGCGAAGAACTAATAGGGAGCACGCATCAGCTTCTTTGTAAAATATGGTCGGACGAGAGCATGCCCAACGATTGGAATTTAAGTGTGCTATGCCCAATCCATAAAAAAGGAGACCCCACAACCTGCGCCAACTACCGTGGGATTAGCCTCCTCAACATCGCATATAAGGTTCTATCGGGCGTATTGTGTGAAAGATTAAAGCCCACCGTCAACAAACTGATTGGACCTTATCAGTGTAGCTTCAGACCTGGAAAATCAACAACCGACCAGATATTCACCATGCGCCAAATCTTGGAAAAGACCCGTGAAAGGAGAATCGACACACACCACCTCTTCGTCGATTTCAAAGCTGCTTTCGACAGCACGAAAAGGAGCTGCCTCTATGCCGCGATGTCTGAATTTGGTATCCCCGCAAAACTAATACGGCTGTGTAAATTGACGTTGAACAACACGAAAAGCTCCGTCAGGATCGGGAAGGACCTCTCCGAGCCGTTCGATACCAAACGAGGTTTCATACAAGGCGACTAACTATCGTGCGACTTCTTCAACCTGCTCCTGGAGAAAATAGTTCGAGCTGCAGAACTAAATAGAGAAGGTACCATCTTCTATAAGAGTGTACAGCTGCTGGCGTATGCTGATGACATTGATGTCATCAGCCTCAACAACCGCGGCGTTAGTTCTGCTTTCTCTAGGCTGGACAAGGAAGCACAGGGTCTGGTAGTGAACGAGGGCAAAACGAAATATCTCCTGTCGTCAAACAAACAGTCGTTGCACTCGCGACTTGGCTCTCACGTCACTGTTGACAGTCATAACTTTGAAGTTGTAGATAATTTCGTCTATTTAAGAACCAGTATTAACACTACTAATAATGTCAGCCTGGAAATCCAACGAAGGATTGATCTTGCCAACAGGTGCTACTTCGGACTGAGTAGGCGATTGAAAAGTAAAGTCCTCTCTCGACGAACAAAAACCAAACTCTATAAGTCGCTCATAATTCCCGTCCTGCTATATGGTGCAGAGGCTTGGGCGATGACAGCAACCAATGAGTCGACGTTACGAGTTTTCGAGAGAAAAATTCTGCGAAAGATTTATGGTCCTTTGCGCATTGGCCACGGCGAATATCGCATTCGATGGAACGATGAGCTGTACGAGATATATGACGACATTGACATAGTTCAGCGAATTAAAAGACAGCGGCTACGCCGGGGGAAGCAGAGGAAGAGGAAGACCTCCACTCCGTTGGAAGGACCAAGTGGAGAAGGACCTGGCTTCGCTTGGAATATCCAATTGGCGCCACGCAGCGAAAAGAAGAAACGACTGGCGCGCTGTTGTTAACTCGGCTATAATCGCGTAAGCGGTGTCTACCCCAATTAAGAAGAAGAAGAAGTTGGATGAATTCTTTTGGGGTCGCAGATACCCGGATTTAAAATGGAGTTTGTTGCGCCTGTGTCTATTATAAGTCTTATTGAACCTATCTTTGTTTTTATTATTATAAATGGTAATTTATTCTTGAGTCTGATTCCTGAAAATTTTCAGCCACTTCAATTTTTCCTATGTCCATAGGTTCCGGTTGGTTTCTGAAATTTGGTCTCTGGAAGGATGGGTTTTGAGGACTGGGGTTTTGTGGGTTTGCTTGTTGGTATGGTTCGGATTGTTGGTAATTTCTTCCGTTATTTTGGGGCATTGGTTGGAAATTCCTTCTGTTGAATAGTTGTTGGGAATTCCCGTACTGTGTTCTATTCCTACTGTCTTTTTTATTGTATTGTGTATTGTTTCTATAGTCAGTATTCCTATTACTTGAATGAGTTTTAAATTCTGTGCTGTTGTTCACATTATTGTTCCCTGTATGTGCGTACCCGGCTTGGAACTGTATGTCCATAGCATGTTCCAAGTCTTCTGGGTTCCTACAGAAAAGGATTGATTTCATTGGTTCAGGAAGTTTGTTTTTAAAGATATTGAGGGCAGTGCGCTTGTTGTTCATTGCACTCTCTCTAGTTGCTTCGGTTTCTCCTAAAATGGTTACGAATTTGTTATTTAACCTGTGCAACCTGGTTTTCATGTCGTTGTAAAAATCTAAAGTGTTTGTTCTAAAGGTCACGCTTCGTAATTCGTCAAAGAGTTGTTCTTCGCAAGAACGTCTATCCCCGAAATTATTCTGTAGTATGTTTTTAATCTCTGTCCATGAGGTCGCGTGGCAGTTTATTTCTTTTGCCTGTCTTGCTCTTCCTTTTAGCTTTGATTTTATTATATCCGAAAAAACTAGTTGGGACGGTTCGTCATATGTTTGTAGGGGTGGGGTGTCACGTTACCTAGTGACATGCCGGTAACGAGTGCCGGTTTAATTGTCACTTTTCCTATCACGTTCTTAAGGGCGAATCAAAAAAGCTCCCAAAACTTTTGTATACATGTGATCTTGTATCACCTTCTCGCTCACATATTTTCTGCTGTAATAAAACTATGTCCTTCTTTCTCACACTTTCATTAAATTTGAGATAATTCAACAAAACTGCTCTCAGGAAAGCGTGACGGTGCATTCTGCAATATCCTAGTGGGTAAACCACTCGCTTGTCATTCCTTGAACCTAAGGTTCGAAACTCAAAAATATAAAAATTTTTTTTTTTATAAAATATATTTTTTTTTATTAATTTTAATAATAAAATAATTTTATTTAAATTTACATTAAATTCATTTCCTTCATCTTTTGACATTTTTTTTTAATAATATAAAAATTATTTTTATAAATTCTTATATAGATACAAAAAATAATATATAAATATACTTCTATGCATCTTAACAATATATTGGATTACCATTTCCTTCCACAGCCAAATTGTTTCCTTGTTGTTTTGAGAAGCTTGCCTCTGTGTTGTAGCAACCAGAAATGTTGAATTTCTTCCGTTTAAATGTCAATTGTTCTAGACTAACAAATGCGTAAAAATGAATTGAAAACTAAAATGACGATTTTACATGTACCTTTTACGGGAGTCGAAGAAGTTGTCGGGCATTCCTCCAAACAGGTGTCATCAAAAAGCGCTGGTGAATCCATCTGATTAAGAAATAAAAATTTGGCAGCATCAAAATTCATTTTAAATAACTTAACATAATATAATAAAATACGACCGGGCTACAATAATTTACATCTTTTTCACAAATTTTCACAAATTTAGATGCACTAAGATTAAAAGCCTTTTTTTCCCGGCTCATACATACATATATGCACTAAATGTGTATTTTTATACTCTCGCAACAAAGTTGCTAAGGAGGGTATTATAGTTTTGTTCACATAACGGTTGTTTGTAAGTCCTAAAACTAAAAGAGTCAGATATGGGGTTATATATACCAAAGTGATCAGGGCGACGATTAGAGTAGATATCCGGATGTCTGTCTGTCCGTCCGTGCAAGCTGCAACTTGAGTAAAAAAAATTGAGAAATGGTCAATTAAGGTTAAGTTCGACGAT
>NW_026089622.1:27353271-27386424 GCF_024586455.1 Bactrocera neohumeralis
CAGGATTACTCTTGCCAACAGGTGCTACTTCGGACTGAGTAGGCAATTGAGAAGCAAAATCCTCTCTCTACAAACAAAAACCAAACTCTATAAGTCGCTCATAATTCCCGTCCTGCTATATGGTGCAGAGGTTTGGACGATGACAACAACTGAAGAGTCGACGTTGCGAGTTTTTGAGAGAAAGGTTCTGCGAAAGATTTATGGTCCTTTTCGCGTTGGCCACGGCGAATATCGCATTCGATGGAACGATGAGCTGTTCGAGATATACGACGACATTGACATAGTTCAGCGAATTAAAAGACGGCGGCTACGCTGGCTAGGTCATGTTGTCCGGATGGATGAAAACACTCCAGCTCTGAAAGTATTCGACGCAGTACCCGCCGGGGGAAGCAGAGGAAAAGGAAGACCTCCTCTCCGTTGGAAGGACCAAGTGGAAAAGGACCTGGCTACGCTTGGAATATCCAATTGGCGCCACGTAGCGAAAAGGAGAAACGACTGGCGCGCTGTTGTTAACTCGGCTATAATCGCGTAAGCGGTGTCTACGCCAATTAAGAAGAAGAGGAAGATTTCTAAGTAAAATTATTGGGATGCCTATTTTTAGCTTAAGGGATTGTGGAGGAAGGCCACTTGGGTTCAAAGAACTTAGAAACTCCTGTGGGTAATGGACCACATCTTCTTGATCCATTACATTATCAATAGATGTGTATATGACTATATCTCCTTGAAGTTTATTTAAAATTATGTCATCAGTTTCGTCCACGCTGCTGTTTCTCGGCACCAATATTGCCTTTTGACACATCCATTGGTGATCTTTATTTTCTATTTCGCTGATGTCAGGCTAAACTTTTGATATTAAACCCTCAATGTTACCCACTCTTACTCCTAAATCGCGGTCAATTTCAATTTTATTTTGAAAATGAGGTATTTTCCCGTCTCCTACTAAAAGTAGTTTTAAAGGGAAAGCTATACTACCGCCCCCAAATGGGCTTTCATATTTGTCGATAATTTTAAAATATTTACAAACTTCCATAATGGAGAACCTTTAAGGCAAGACTTTATAATGTATTCTCTAGTTCCCCTTACTATTACGGATAAAGTTTGTCGAAAGTCTCCAGCAAACATAACAGTAATCCCACCCATCATTTTATCACAGCTTCTAAGATCTCTAAGATTTCTGTCTAGAGCTTCTACGTGAGCTCTATGAATCATGGTACATTCGTCCCGGATTATTAAACTGACATCTTGTAGAACTTTTCCCAAAGGGCCATTTTTACGTATAGAGCACACGCTATCTTTCTCTAAAGAAACAGTTAGGGGCAGTTTAAAAGTGGAATGAGCTGTGCGTCCCCCTACTAATAAAGTTGCAGCGATACCTGACGACGCTACTGCTAAGGCTAGCTGTCCCTGAGACCTTACTTTTGCTAATATAAGATTGGTAATGAAGGTCTTGCCGGTCCCACCGGGAGCATCCAAAAAAAAATTCTTCCTTCATTGAAACGAACACTTTGCAGAACACCATTATACTCAGTCACCTGGTCATTAACTAGTCTTGGTCCATTTTGAATAATATACTCATTTTATTCATTTATATCATATGGTTTTCGCAATGCTACTTCTATCGGGTCTAAAAGCGAGTAATTTCTTTTTGATGCAGGAAGCCCAAAATCAGTTAGGGATTTGTCGCAAATCTCATGCATTTTATCTTCAATTATGATTAGTCCATCATTGTATTCATCATCATTATATGCTAATGTCATATCCTTATTCTCATTACGCAGTCTGCTTAATATATCTTCACATAAAGCATTACGAAATTTATTCCATAACTCTAAGGGGTCAGATGGTTGGCAAAATATAAGGATGATGGTAAATAATTCCCTTAATTTTGTAGCTGACTCGGATATGACAGCATCGGACATCTTGGAGATTTTCATTATTATAAAAATAAACTCTTTGTCCATTTTCCAAATGAACTGCTAATTGAACTACTGCCGGAAAACGTACATGAATAGAAAATTGGAAAATTCTCCAGAACGCTTCCGAGGAACTTATATAGCGACCCTTTAGGTATCTTTCTACTTCATCGTTATTCATTTGTAACGAAAATGTGGCTTGATCAGAACCTTTATGAATATACTTACAGATGTACTCAATAGCTTTGACCGATTGACAAACCTCTACGTTAATGTGTGCATTGAAAATTCGTGATAGCACTGGATTATAGGGAACCACCCAACGATTATCCACGTTCATTTCTATACCTTTGACACGAATTACTGATGTGTTTCCACCATTGTCTGGAGACCTGCGCATGTAAGTTGGGTAACCGTCATCCCCGGTTTGTGTTTCCGAAATAAAATGTTTAGGGTACATTTTAGAACAAACGGTGACGCAGGATTATTAAATCTGCAAGGACCATGTATCATATTTTTTATGACAATATTATGAAGAATTGGATCTTGTTGTTTGTCAGGTATTTCAGCCAATATTATTGCATCTATAGAATCTGGTTGTACTTTGTTAGCCAGCCACAATAAAATGTGGGCGTGAGGTAAACCTCTTTTTTGCCATTCTACGCTGTAAACAAAGGCTTTCGATGGTCCAAAAATATTCTTCTTCGTTAGTAGGTCTATAATTTTCTTGAGTTTTAAATGAAGTACTTTAGAAACCAAATCCTGTCTGTCGTAAGAATGTTGATTAGGTAATAACTCAATTTTTATTTCCGGCCATTCTGAGTTACATGTAAATGTAATGAAGAGATCAGGTCTTCCAAATTTCCTGACATATGTCATTGCATCTTGACTTTTTCATTTATGAATCTGGGGGATCCTGTAAATGACGACGGCAATATAACGTGCTGGCCAATATTAGAAGCGTTTATATTTCCATCATTTACGACGGCATCTCTTAAATGAATGTATTTTTCTGCTCTCAATTTTTTTTGATTTCTTTTGATGAAGTCAAGCCTCTCTGAAATCATTTTTGCCGCCATATCAACACAATATTGGTTGAATAATCCTTTGAAATAACGTATGCTTTAAAGTCATTTATTCTCACCATGAGTCTAAATGCATAAAACTGCATACATGATACTGTTTTAGATCTAGCAGTAGTATCCTGCTGTGGAATATTAATACAGTAACCGTCGTTTCCAAAGGGAAATAGTAAGCGGGTCATAAGATCTATGAATTTCAGAAACTCGTCGAAGTCGACCATCTCTCTCAGTCAACACAATATCTCGCGGACCTTTGTCTTCGTCGATTAAAAGAACAGCTACCTCATCTACTACCGGCGCATTATACCGGCCTCGATGCTCGTTAGGCGGTTTCACATCAGCATGAATAATAAGTTTTAAATCATTGGGCGTTCTATTTTCTAGATTACTTAAAACTTTTAATATACGTATTATGATCGTGAAGATATGTTTGGAAAAGGTCTATAAGATCGATTTGCAAGCAAGGGTTTAAATTTGAGCGCAAGGATATCTGATCTGCATGGGAAACAAAATATATTTGCAAAAATTCGGGTTGTGCCCTTTCAGATGGAAGTACATAATTCACCGATCAAATGATAAACTTGTCCTTGGACTTTAAAAGTGGGCATAAAGTTTCCCTCACGAATTTCTTTGGCACCAAATGAAGTCATCAGAAATAGTGTATTATATTGTCTTGAGTGATTTAAGAAATGCTTTGATGATGGATGTGAGCCTGATATCAGTTCTTTTAAAACTGATGTAGTTTGCGGAATTATAGGTATATTTACTTTGCCACCACTACAACACAGTCCAGGAGCTTCCGCCGCCCATTTGTTTGCTTGGCATAAGTTGCAAATTTTATCCATTCTACCACTATCAATATCAGTTAGCTCAGTATAGTCAAGGGTGCAATCATAAATAAACGCAGCATTCAATAAATTACTGCACTGAACTCGTTGACTGCGAGTTCTATTCCTTGCTGATCGGGCATTTTGCTGTGCTAATCGATGGGATCGTTCAGCGCTTGATTCCCGATTGCGGCCAGCCAAAGTTCGGGAATTCTGTGAGGCCAAACGTTGAGAACGTTCAGCGCTTGATTCCCGATCACGGCTAGCCAAAGTTCGGGAATTCTGTGAGGCCAAACGTTGAGAACGTTCAGCGCTTGATTCCCGATCACGGCTAGCCAAAGTTCGGGAATTCTGTGAGGCCAAACGTTAAGATCGTTCAGCGCTTGATTCCCGATCACGGATAGCCAAAGTTCGGGAATTCTGTGAGGCCACACGTTCAGATCGTTCAGCGCTTGATTCCCGTTGTCGGTTCGCCAAAGTTCGGAAATTTTGTGAGGCGAGACGCTACGAACGTTCAACGCTCGATTCCCTAGCACGGTTTTGTTCACTGATTGCTCGTTGAGTACCCAACCTATTCATATTCTCATCCTCAGTTTCATTGCTGCGCAAAACTCGCAGCCGCTTTGCAGTAGCAGTCTGCCGAGAAAGCTGAGTTCTTTTTCTAGGCATTATAGTGACAAAGAAAGAACGTAGAAAATGAATAAAAAGAATGTAGAAAAAAGAAATGTAAGATTAATAATCAGGAACTTAATTATTTTTACCTGCACTTGGTATTTACGTAAACTGAATATTTTGTCAAAAGAATTACCGTAAAACGAAAATAAGGTAAACTAACCTACTTATTTAATTAATAATCTACATGAAAACAAAAAAGGATTAATTACTGTGAAACTATTAGAAACAAAGTAATATACTAAAACAAAAAAATATCTACTATATAGAAAACAACTACAAAATGAAAAAGTGTTTAAAAAGTATTATTACGACGATAATATATCGCAAAAACAATTTAGCGCTGCGTTCGACCGTTCAGTATGGAGCCGACCGCGCGGCATGGTATCTCGTAGAGCTACACCCCCTCCGGCGCGCCCGCAAACACCGCTTCTCGCCCGCCGGCCAGCGCAGCGCAGAGTACGAGTTGATTTTGTTTTGGAGTTTGTAATATTATCTTTTAAGTTGTTCGTTGAAATTAAATGTCGTCAAAGACAATTTTATTCAGAATTAAATACTTAACCAACAACACATTTATTTGGATAAAGATTAATATTATAATGTTAATACAACTCTAACAAATAATTTCGACCAAATTAGTTATCACAAAAACGGTACTCACGAAATTTTTTTTACATCATTAAAAGATAAATAATTCTTTCATACATAACTTTTGTGTATCTTGAACCGCTTTCGCAGCGCAAGGAACGGAAGCCCTCAAAGATAAATAATTTCCCCCGTTTTTTACACATTTACCACTGTTTCTTCGCTCCTACTGGTCGCAGCGTGATGCTATAGCCTATAGCCTTTCCCGATAAATGGACTATCCAACACAAAAAGAATTATTCAGTAGTTTCGGAGATTGGCGCGTTCAAACAAACAAACAAACAAACTCTTCAGCTTTATAATATTAGTAAAGATAATACAGCTCCTATTGCAAAATTACTAGCGTCTGTGATTTATTCAAAGGGCTTGCTGAAATTTGGTTGGAAAAGTTCAGCCTGAGCTTGAAGTTCTTCCTTTATTCGACTTAATGCTGCTACTAATGTGATTGCAATTTTTGCGCTTTGTTTCTTTGAAATTCTGGACCATGCAAAAAGCTGCATTGAAGAAGAAGGAGACTATTTTTAATAAAATAAATTAAAAGAAAGCAGAACTAACGCCGCGGTTGTTGAGGCTGATGACATCAATGTCATCAGCATACGCCAGCAGCTGTACACTCTTATAGAAGATGGTACCTTCTCTATTTAGTTCTGCAGCTCGAACTATTTTCTTCAGCAGCAGGTTGAAGAAATCGCACGATAGGCAATCACCTTGTCTGAAACCTCGTTTGGTATCGTACGGCTCGGAGAGGTCCTTCCCGATTCTGACGGAGCTTTTGGTGTTGCTCAACGTCAGCTTACACAGCCGTATTAGCTTTGCGGGGATACCAAATTCAGACACCGCGGCATAGAGGCAGCTCCTTTACGTGCTGTCGAAAGCAGCTTTGAAATCGGGGTGTGTATCGATTCTTCTTTCACGAGTCCTTTTCAAGACTTGGCGCATTGCGAATATCTGGTCGGTTGTTGATTTTCCAGGTCTAAAGCCACACTGATCAAATCAGTTTGTTGACGGTGGGCTTTAATCTTTCACACAATTCGCTAAATAGAACCTTATAAGCGATGTTGATTAGGCTAATACCACGGTAGTTGGCGCAGATTGTGGGGTCTCCTTTTTTATGGATTGCGCATAGCACACTTAAATTCCAATCGTTGGGCATGCTTTCGCTCGACCATATTTTACAAAGAAGCTGTTGCATGCTCCTTATCAGTTCTTCGCCTTCGTGTTTGAATAGCTCGGCCGGCAATCCGTTGGCTCCTGTCGCTTTGTTGTTCTTCAGGGGGGCAATTGCTATCCGAACTTCTTCATGGTCGGGTAATGGAACGTCTGCTCCATCGTCATCGATTGGGGAATCGGGTTCGCCTTCTCCTGGTGTTGTGCGTTCACTGCCATTCAGCAGGCTGGAGAGGTGTTCTCTCCATAATTTAAGTATGCTCTGGGCATCGGTGACTAGATCACCTTTGGGGGTTCTACAAGAGAATACTCCAGTTTTGAAACCTTTTGTAAGCCGCCGCATTTGTTTGTAGAATTTTCGAGCATTACCCCTGTCGGCCAGCTTGTCAAGCTCTTCGTGCTAACACATTTCGGCTTCTCTCTTTTTCTGTTTGGAAATACGTCTCGCTTCATCCTTTAACTCTCGATATCTATCCCGCACGTGTTGTGGTCGATCGTAACGTTGCGAGGTAGGTAGTCTATTTTCTCTCCACTGCGACATGGCAGTCCTCATCGTACCAGCTGCTGTTTGCATTTTCCTAAAACCAATGGTTTCTGTTGCAGCTGTATGTAAAGAGCATGAAATGCCGTCCCCTAGAGGATATTTGGTCTAACGTACGTAATAACGTAAAAGTCGTGAGCTGCTTGACCCATATGTAAAATAATCGTTTCTGGCACTTCCAAGTGAATGGCGGTCAAAGAACTTTCCTCATTGCGTGAACTTCTACTCATGGCTCCATACTTGTTGTTATATATAATAATAAAAACGTACTTAAACTTAACTTATTCGCATTCAATTATTTGCTATTTCGTTCCTTATCTTTTGCCACATTATTATGAAAACAGATGATATTCGGGCACTTCTTAAATAATTTCTTTATCAAGTTCTTCCGTGGCAAAATCGAAATTATGAAGGCGGCATATATTGCGATGAGCACAGAAGACATCAATCATGGTAACAACTTTCTGAGGAGTATAAGGCAAAACAGTTTGCAAACACTTGAAACGACTTTTAAGTATCCCAATTACTATTTGAATGATGTTACGAGCTTTTAAATGTACCAAATTGAACTTATGCTCCGATGTTCCAACATCTTGATTTGTGAGAATGTATGATTTCAAACTATAGCCGCATTCCTGTAAATATCCTAACGTTAGTTCGAATCTGAAGGTACCGCTGGAAGGAGGAAGTCCTCCTTATAAAAAATATATAGAGTTATGGGTATCGCCAACGCTTAGAGATATTCGACTTTAAATTTCAAAAATTCCCAAATTCGAACATTTCAACAAGTTATTGCATTACATTTAACACTCTTTATGCAGACGTTTCACTTCAAATTCATTCATTTAAACTGAAAACATTTAAGCAAATTCCCAATTAACACTTTTTACAGGTTTTATAAGTAAGAAATCTATATTTTAAAAATTACTTTTTACACTCGTAGTGAGCATCATTTATGTGCTAGCAATTATGAGGAAATGGAGCACTGCCATATGATAATAAGCAAATATGATCAATTCGCTGAATTTCCCTTTTTCGCTATAATTCCTGTTCCTTTATTCAGCAATCTTAGCTCTAATAAAAACAAGTGTATCTATAGTTATATATCAAATAATATCATTAAAGGAGTACTACGCAAAAGTACTCCAGTCACCCTGGGTATTGCCTCTACCAGGGTTATTTTTTTAGAGCGCGGCCAAAGGTAGCCAACACAGAAAGGAGTACTACGCGAAAGTACTTCAGTCACTCTGGGTATTGCCTCGACCAGGGTTATTTCTTTAGAGCGCGGCCGAAAGCCGCCAACGCGAAAGTGCTTCAGTCACCCCGGGTATTGACTCGAGAAGAGTTATTTTTTTAAGATTATTATATATAAAAATGTTATAACACAATGATATAAATTTTATAACATTGTCATAGAGTTTTACTTATTTGTGTTTGTTAAATATAAGCCAAGCACTGTGGTTGAAAATCCTTTATATTTGGTGTTTAAGATGTGGCAACGCTCGTTTTCCTCATAATTGTAAACAATCCAACGTTTTTTCTATTTTTTGTTTTGTTTTTTTAAAGTAGGGGGAGTGATAAGACATTTAAGTTTCCTCTATTGTACGGACTGACGGACGCCTCTTCTTCTCTATAGGTCTAAGCTTTGTCATGATTGAAGCTGCCGCTTCGCTGACAGCTTTCCAGTTTTCAGTGGACTGGCACATAAGTGTCGTAAAATTTTCCACCGTAAACTGCCTCCCAGATTGTAGTCTAAGTTTTTCATTTTCACTTTAAAAGCATGGGCAATACATGCTCAGAGCTTTCAAAGCACTCTGAACACGACGGCCAATTCGGGATAATGTTAGGCTGGAATCTGAACAGGTAGCTTCTAAAGCACCCATGTCCACTTAGTATTTGAGTTAGGTGGAAATCCAAGTCCCCATGTCGTCTGTCGATCCAGGAATGGATGTCCAGTCTCAGTCACCGCTGCTGCCATATCATTAAGCTTTTCACTCTCTCTTCTCATTTGGCTCCTATAGATGGCTCTGATAATTTGTATACTTGCTCGTATTCGTCACCCTTGATGTCAATGGGCATCATACTGGCTATTACTTCAGCAGCATCACTTGAAATTGTTCGGAAAGCACTGATAACTCTTAGTGCCGCCATCTGCACTGTGTTCATTTGTCTAGTGTATACTTTGATGCATATAACATAACCGATCTCATTACCTTTGCGAGTAAAAAACGCCGGCTGGAACGCACGCAGCCTTTATTTGCCAACATTCTTGATAAGGCATTCAGAATTTTATTCGCTTTACCTGCAGTGTATTCTAGGTGATCCTTAAATTTGAGCGTTGAGTCTACTATTACTCCCAGATATTTTAGGTGTGGCTGTGATGAATCTCGCACTCCTCTATGGTGAGAGATGTACTTTCTTCCACTTTTCTTGTACTTATGAGCAAGACTTCTGTCTTTTGCTCAGCCAATTCTAAACTCATTGAGGATAACCATTCGCGCAGACCGTTTATTCACTCATTGCATTTGCTCCGGAGGTCATCGAGGTGTTTAGCAACTGCTTCCACAATAAGGTCGTCTGCGTCCGCAATTAATTTAATAGTTTTCGGTTGGTGTCTCCTTAGCACCCCATCATACATTATTTTCCATGAAAGGGGGCCTAGTACCGAGCCTTGCAGTACTCCACTCGAAATTCGAAATAGAGTAGCTCTTGGTGCCTTCATCTGTATGGAATAAAAGTCGCCTGTTTTCAAAATAACTCATTATGATTTCCATAAGACATTGAGGAGCGCGTACGTCATACAGAGCCATGATAATGTTTGCCCATTTTGCTGAGTTGAAGGCATCCTTCACATCGCTTGCCACCTACTGCGTATTTCGCAGTGTCAAAAGCATCGTTTTTCATAAAGCATAAAGCCGTATTGTCTTTCTGATAATCCGCCGGATTTCTGGATTGGTAACTCCAAGCTGTTTCTTATTATGCTTTCATATACTTTGCCAATAGTGTCAAGCATGCTCAGAGGTTGAAATAATGAAGGTTTCTCCGGAGGCTTTTTTAGGTTGAGGAAGAAGAACCAATCGCTGGACTTTCCATGAGTCGGGAAATATCCCTTCTTTTAAGCACGCATTGTACATTTTCAAGAATAATTTTGGTTTCAGAGTCATGGCTTCCTTTAAGGCTCTGTTTGGTATGCCATCTAATCCAGGCGCTTTACTGCTTTCAATTTTTTTGGCTATGTCCAATATTTATTCTTCACTAACTAGCAGTCGTGTCTCTACGACTTCTGTTCGAAGCTCAGCATATGAAATAATGTGGTGCTTTGAGTTTCGACGGCATTTCTCATAAAGGATTCGCTTTTGGGTTGTAATGCCTTATTTTTGAATTTCGACATACAGATTTTGTATGCTGTTCCTCAGGGATCTTTGTCTGCTTCCTCACAGAGTTTTTTAAAACACCTCTTTTTACTGCGCCCAATGGCTTTTTCTGAATTTCAAATACTTTTCTGAGACTGCTTTCATTTTCTTTACGTTGATTACGTTGTAGGCTGAACTGCAGAGTTTTCTGAGCCCAGCAGTTTAATCATTCCCCCAATACGCTGGCTTCCGGTTGTTGTGTTGTTGCATGGTTGCGTTGCAAGCTATAAACAATTCTTTTCGCACTGCGGATACCAAGTACATGGCGTCTTCGCCTTGTATATTTGCTGAACTCCAGATCATCTCAAAAAGTTCGGCATCAAAATCTTTTTGTTTTCAGATTCGTTTTCGGCTTGCGCTTCTGCTGCGGGGTTCCATCTCTCCTGCATATGAGATTTCAGTCCGACACCGCCCACTTAATGTGCTTGCTAAGAGCGTCGTTGGCAAACAAAAGGGCGATTATGGAGCCTTTGTTTCCTTTTTGAAAAATATTTTGACCATATTACGGCCTTGGCGGACTTGCCTGTGGTCCAAGTGCTTTCCGAACGCTGGGAGTATTGTTCGCGTAATAAAGCGACATCAATATTTTTTTAAATGCTGTTTGTTCTAGCAGATCTTGCGCTGCAGCGCATTGATTTAGATTAAATTCCAATATCTTTATTTCCTAAAGATTTCGCTATCTCCAAGCAAAGCGTGCAGCTAGGATCGATAGTGCATGACTTCGCTACATGTTCAACGGCTCCACGACGTGTACACATGGGCGACCTGTCCACAGGGGCGCCATGTGCCCCAGATGAAAACGCCTAAGCAACGGGGAATACCTTAGTATTCCCATAGGCGACAGATGGACCACCCGATTTTTATCTTGCCTACCTTAAGCGCAGCCTTGTCATCCTGGTCGCGCAGGCATAGGAGACCTATTTGGGTACCGCTTCGGGTTTTTCGCATGCTCTTAATATTTATTTTCCCTAGCTTTTCTATTCCGCACTTTGTTTTCAGTGCCTCGTAAATCTCTTCCAGAGTTGTTATTTCATCCAGATCCTAGCACATAATCATGACGTTGTTGGTTTTGGGCTGTATCACTGCCATTTCACCGACCACTCCCTTTAAGGCACTTTGGGACGCATCGGCTCTCTTATGCGTTTGGTTTTTCAGCTCTAATAGCACAGTACATCAGCTAATCTGGGGGGTGAGAAATTCCAAGTCAGGGTGATGGTAGTAGGTCAGTATAGTAAAACCTTCAAAGGGTTTGGCGTTCGTATGTGTCAGTTTTTTTTATGACCTTTTAAATTTTTTCTTATGTTATAGTGAACGAAAATTGGCTACCAATATAGTGTAAAAGCTGCTAAAACCGTCTAATGGATTTGAAAAATAGATAATAGTGGTTCGCGAGTTATGTTAAACTACGTTTTTGCCAAAATGTTACAACTAAGCGAAAAAACATCAAGATAAGGAAAAAATTTAAAAGGTCATAAAAAAACTGACACATACGACCGCCAAACCCTTTGAGGGTTTTACTATACTGACCTAGTACCATCACCCTGACTTGGAATTTCTCACCCCCAAGACAATAATCCCAAAAATGTTCCACAGTGTAGCAGGTCTCCTTTCAACGTTTTCCTTATATACGTGACACTTAACCATAATTCTTCTAACCCGGTATCATCTTTCCGGAGTTGGCAATGCCAAAACCAAAGGGAATACGAAAAGGAGAAACAAAAGGAGAACAACTGAGTAATCAAAACAAAACAGAAATGCAATTATTAGCACGCGCTTTGTTTGGATTGCTGCTAGAGGGCAAAAAGAATGTGTTTTCAATAATAAGCCACAGAATATGCGGGTAAGTGCAAATGATTTTTTATTAAAAAATACAAATTGTACTTATCTTATCTTGCAGATTTAGTGTCCGTTTTATTTGTTATAGCTTCCGAAAAGCCTCAGCAAAGAAATAGATAAGAATTGGTGTGTTACACTAGGAATCTTAAGAAAAAACCCCAGAAGTGCACCAAAAACACAACCACTTCACTTGAAAAACTGCCTGACTAGTCAAACAATCAGACGAATTTTCAAGTGAAACAATCCAACCTTTTCAACGATGAGTGTGCTAAATGATTTTTAAGTTAATAAATTAAGCCAAAAAATAAAAAAATAAAAGTGAAATGTGAACTTATTTCAATGTTTAGAATGTACATTTAAATATTAAAAGTGAAAAATGTCAAGAATTTTGTGAAACATTGAGAAAAAGTATGTGTTATTAATTAAATTTTTTGAATTTTTAATCGGGAATATTTTAAATAATACTTGTTTAAGTGTTAGCAACATTATTTTTGCATATTTCGCCTCTGGAGAAGCTCCACTATCAGCACATGCCCCATTTATACCGAAATTCTTTTCTTTACCCGACCGCTAAAGTAATCGAAATCGTGGTCATATGTATCCACTGGTCATTATTTGACTTACTATCATTGCATTGACGCTAAAACAGCCTTTTCTATTTAAGTACAAGTATTCATTATCCGTCGACGCAACCCATTACTCCAGGAATCCCAAATTTGTTATAAAAATGTTGTTCAGACTGGCTATATTCATTTGGAGACTTTTGGAACTTTATCTATGTACGTACGACATTGTGTTCCAAAGCTCACAACGTTTATTTTATAATTTTCGACATAATCGTTCTGGAATGGGATATGGGTTCGTTCTGAAATCGCCATTCCGCCAGAAATCTGAACGTGGCTGATAATTTTAGCTCAACGCTCATATCGCTAATAATATTCTGAAATGCTTCTTTATTTAAGCCATAGTAGGACATGAATCTGTAAATAATCAGATGCTGCATGTTAACATTGTGCATACAGTTTAAACATAGGTAATTTCACTTACACTGATTCTGGAATATCTAAAGGACTGGAGCGATCTCTTAAAATGCGTCGTGCAACTTTCTCATAATTTTTCTAATCATTTCGGTATATTAAATAAGTAGAAACAATAAAAATCACTCATATTCACAAAAAATATTTCTCACAAAATTGTTATTGAATGTCAGTTGTTGGACTGTCAGCTATATCGAATTTAAGTTTGAAAATGATCCCTGACAACTAAACCATGTCTGTTCCCTAATTTATTGGTTTGAAATGGACCATTTACACCCACGCCAATTCCTTCAAATGACACATCCGAATTGTATTTTATTGTATATCTAGTCATGACTCCTTGATCTTAAGCATATTTAGCAATCCTTTACGAAGCCGATTTATGACAACTGACCAGTAAAACCTTTGCTTTAACTTCCAAACAAGGTTTTCCTAATTCTCAAATGCACTCCACTTGGAGCATTGTGCAACTCGTTGAGAATTTCCGGACTTCTAACCTTCCGAACTATCATCAGAGTTAGGAGACTTTGCCCATCTTCGCCATTCCATACTCAATGCGAGGAGCTAAAAAACAAACTGCAAACTCTTAATCTGCTCTGCTCTGCCCAATATGCTTTTGCTATTGAGCTTCCTGCAGCTATTTCTTCACTCTTCTTTTTCTTATATCTTCGTTGTTTCTTCATCTAACTCTAACTAAAAAATGTATACGTCAACACTAATGTTTTCCACTTCCATGACCTTCCACAACCATGATTTAAATTCAGTTTTTATTATATTAGTTGCCAAAGTGCGTTACTCTAAATCCGTTTTCAGTTCAGATCCTTATATTTAGCAATTTTTGAATAATTAGCTGGTAATATATAAAATCTAACTTTTGTGCACGCTTCTTTCTAATAATTACATTTTTCTATTCATCTTGTAAATTTTCGTCATCCTTCTAAAATTTTTTAACCATTTCAAAAATTATAATATATTCATAAAAATGCTCACTCTAGCAAGGACAATAAATATGATATATAGGTCTCGTCAGTGTATCTCCACTTCAGGTTCACGATATAAAGAACGCACCTTTTCGGAGGGGTACAAGGCCGAGATAAGAGAATTTCACCACAGTTTTGCATCAGGGGACTCGAAAGTAGCAGAACTGAGCATTTTCGGTTCTTCTTCAGCTCTTAAGTAATTGCTCAAAAAAAAAATACATTAGGGGGATTCTCTTGCTCTTGCAGGATTGTACGATGACACAAAATGCAAAAATCCTATTCTATTACAATTGTGCATAACTATTGTGAATTAGCGCACCTGCATTCATTCTTAACAAAAAACTGTAAGAAATCTTTATAATTTAAGTAGAAATTATAAAATCTAATTTAAATTTACCTTCCCCAACAATTTAAAGGCGAAATATGCTTTTATGTAAAATGACAACTAAAACAGGGTTGCGATTACATATATTTTTACGTGTCATTGTACGAAAGTAAACATGGGCTTTGGTCGTACATATTTTACAGCCATTGCAAATAATTTTCTGCGTGTGTTTGTTGTTGTGCCGTTGCGCCAAGATGAAAATTCAGCAATTCGTGCACCGTGCTAGGATTTTGCAAGAGCAAGAGAATTCCCCTATTATTTCTTCAAGTAATTTTGACAGCTGGTTGCGTATTAAAGCTTATAGCCCTGACAGACGACAGCGCTAATATGCATTAGCGGGCTTAAGTTACATTTATTTGCGCATTTGACCCATGTGAATGCAAGTTTGTAATGCACAAGAATTTCGTGCATTTGGCTGAATGTAGTAGGCAACATTGGTTAAAAATTACAGATTTTTGCTATTGTTTGACAGATGTCGCTGGAAATCTGCCGCCTTGTTTGTGTTTACAGCTTCAGAGGTAAACAGTTTTTGTATTGCTAATTAAATTATGTGCAAGTATATTAACAAAAACAAATTTTAATATTTTTAGATGGCAGAAAATAAGCAACGCACAGTTTGCTATCCATTTTTCCAATATTCTTCAATTTTTCACACACTTTCATTTCACTTTTTGTTTTAATAAATTAACAAATTTCACTATCAGCTGTCCAAATGCACAAGTCTGCCGTCTGTCACCATAAAATTTCAATGCGCATTAGCGTTGCTTAAGGCGCATTAATTTTGCTCGTCTGTCAGGGCTATTAGTATCCAGCTCTCAAGAAATGTAAAAACTTCATATCAAAAAACCGTTAAGAAATGGTCAAGAAAATTTCCTGCAAGTAAATTTTCTTGTGCTGGTATGTGGCTCTAAAGAAATCTAATACTACCTTTTAATATATTTTTTCAATAAAATGCGAATATGGCCAACCTGGTTTTGCGAAGAAACATGGGATCAACAATTGTTTCAATGTTGTATAAAACTTACCAATCATCAACAACATTCCTTAAATCGCAAGGAAAATATTTATGTTACTACACATTTATATAAGTCAACGCAACATACGCCGAAATCGGCTTACATAGCTTTTACAAATAACCAACTACTAAAAGCTTACGTAAGCATGCGACTTGGGCAGCGGTCGCTATCCCACGGTTAAACGACACCACACGCGCATCCAGAGTAAATGACGATACAGCGCCGCTGCTACTTGAGAACGTCAGTGCTGCTTTTCAACAACAACAACGACTTCAATGCACCTGTACGTGCAACGTGACTTGCTAGCATAAATTAGGCGTAAGAAGATTTTTGTAATTAATTCTAAGTTTGGTTTTCAACAATAAACACACGGCTCGCTGCCAAATAATAATTGTGTTTTAAATGTGAACAAATAAATAAATAACTGGCGCCCAACGTGCTAGTCGCGACTGAATAAGTTAATCGAGTAAAGGCCCTTAAAAAGTGCATCGCGCTGCGGCTCAAACTACTAAACAGGACGTGACAGCAGAATCAAAAAGGGATAACTTCGCTGGAAGAAAGCCCGCACCCAACGAAGAGTGCGCAACGTTGGACCCCAAGCAGCCCCGGCAAAAAGGAAAAATCCAATGCGCCGTTGGACTTTAATGTAAGAACGTAAATTAAGAATTTAAGTGAATAGAATAAGAGTTTAATTCAATAAAAATAAGTGAAACAGTAAATTTTTTAGTGAAATTTAGTTGAGAAAAACTTATAATAAATTAAGCAACTTATTACACAGAAGTGCATTGTTAGCGTAGATCTAGGAAAAAAAATTCAAACAGAATTTTTTCAATTTAAACTATAACAAAAAGCTTGTACAGCTTATAATAAAATAAAATAAAGAACCTGAATCAGTTCCAGTTCTTATAACACTAAAAACATCTCTGCGATTCACCACCAAAGGGACCCTCCAGAGATTGATAAATCCAATAAAAACAAAACGTAGTTACAAATTGGTAACATAGGAATAAAACATAATTTCAATTTTAATTTTTATGTACATTTTTTGATCATTCTTAAATTTTTCGAGTTAAAAAACTTCAAAATGAGCAATCCCGAATCCATTATCAGACCCCCCATTCTTAATACGAATGTACCACCACCATCCACTAACCCCCAGGCAATATAATTCGCAATATAGTATACCAGGTGATTTCGGCAGAAGCACCATCATTGATTCAGAATATTATCCACCCAACAAGCACAATAGTAACGGATCAAACAATAGACCCCAGACACGCAGGAAACTTGACAGGACTCGATAGGATACCAGACGTTGTAAGGTGCTTAAGAGACTTTTCTGGTGATCCAAGAGAGTTCGCTTCTTGGAAAAAAAGTGTTGAGAGAATCCTGAAAATATACAATAGCGAAAAAGGTACTCCTCGTTATTTCGGCATTTTAAATGCCATACGAAATAAAATCACGGGGAATGCCGACGTCGCTTTGGAATCCTACAACACTCCTCTAAACTGGGAGGCCATTTCGAAATGCCTCAACACATACTACGCCGACAAACACGACATCAGCTCTTTAGAATACCAAATGTCGTCTTTATATCAAGGCAATAAAACAATAAACAAATTTTACCAAGATGTGTTCTCACATCTTTCCTTAATTTTAAACAAAATTACTTGCCTCGAAATAGGACCAGAGTCCGTAAACATACTGACGAAAACCTACCGCGATAAAGCATTGGATACATTTGTTAAGGGATTAAACGGCGAACTTCCAAAATTACTTGGAATTAAAGAGCCGACCGATCTACCCCAAGCACTCCAGTTGTGTATGAGATTGGAGAACCAAAACTTCAGAACTCAGCACGCCTTCGGGAACCAAGCCACATTCCGGAAGTCACACCCACCACCACTTCCACCAAGGAAGCAACAACACTTAACGCAAGCCTTTTACCCAAGCCTTGCCCACATAACACATTTAATGCCTCTCATGCAACAAACAGCATATAAAACTTTACAGCCCCAATATCAACAGTATCCTCAATACCAACGATACCTAACCTACCCGCAAAATCAACCACCAAGACCCAATCAATACCAAAATCCGCCACCTAGACCCAATTACCAACAGAACCTACCACCAAGACCAATTCAACCCAAACCCCTAATTCCAATGGAAATAGATGATTCGCAAAGGACAAAACAAGTAAATTACATGAACAGACCGAACAATAACGGCTTCGCCGGAAAGCGACCGAACACGATTTCAAACCAAGTACACCAACCATACAAACAGCACAGAATTAACCATATTGAACCCGTTGACAATACTATTAATGATCCAGAACAGCAGAACGAAGAGCAAGACGGACATCCATGGGAAGATTACTATAATCAGTACACTTCACACCACACTACCCCGGCAGAAGATTCTAGCGAATTCTCCGACATTCATTTTTTAGGTTAACAAATTCAACGTTACCCTACTTTCAATGTAAAGATGGTAACGGAGAAATCCTGAAATTCTTAATAGACACAGGTTCTAACAAGAACTATATTCAACCCCAACTTGCCAAAAACCCCATTTCAAATAACGAAAATTTCTATGCCAGCTCAGTTGGAGGGAACATCGAAGTCACGCATCACACTTTTCTGAACCTTTTTGGACTTAACGACGAAAATCTAAAATTTTTCATTCTACCTACCCTTAAATCCTTTCATGGAATTCTAGGTAATGACAGCCTTAAGCAGTTAGAAGCAATAATTTTCACTTCAAAAAATTATACGCTATTAAAAAACAACATAAAAGTCGTGATCAAACAGCAAACAGCAAAATCAATAAATAATATCGAAATTAGAACGGAACATCTCACACTTGGACAGACAGAAAAACTTCGAAATTTGTGTAATAGATACCCGCAACTTTTTTCCGACCCAGACGAAAAATTTGCGTACACTACCGTTGTAAGGGCCGAAATTAAGACGACCACTCAAGATCCAGTATATTCCAGATATTACCCTTATCCCATGTCCCTTAAGGATGAAGTCGAAAAACAATTGACAAAATTACTCGAGGATGGTATAATAAGGCCTTCTCGATCCCCCTATAACTCCCCAATCTGGATAGTACCGAAAAAAGTTGATGCATCTGGCACAAAGAAGTACAGAATGGTAATTGACTACCGCAAACTTAATACAGTTACGATAGCCGATCGCTATCCTATCCCAGATACAAATGAGGTAATCTCTCAACTCGGACAAAACAAATTCTTTACAGTTCTTGACCTGAAAAGTGGCTTCCATCAGATTCCATTAGTTGAATCGGATATTGCGAAGACAGCTTTCTCAGTCAACAATGGTAAATCTGAATTTACCAGACTTCCCTTCGGCCCAAAAAATGCACCCTCAATTTTTCAAAGATCATTAGACGATATACTCAGAGAATATATCGCCAAAATATGCTTCGTTTACATAGACGACATAACCATTTTTGGCAAAGACGAAGACTCCTATCTAAAAAATGTTGAAACAATTTTCCGAACTCTACAAAAAGCTAACATGAAAATCCAGATTGACAAATGCGAATTCTTAAAGACGGAAGTTGAGTTTTTAGGATTTGTCATTTCTCAAAACGGAATAAAAACAAATCCAACAAAAGTAAAAGCAATTTTAGACTTCCCACCCCCACAAACTTTAAAAGAACTCCGATCTTTTCTAGGTTATTACCGCCGTTTTATTAAAGATTATGCAAAACTTACCAAACTTCTAACCGTACTTTTGAGAGGGGAAGAGGGACGTATGTCCAAAAATCTTTCATCCAAAAATAAAATTACTCTCGATAATAAAGCAATAGAAGCATTTAATAAATTAAAAAAATCACTAGTATCTTCTGACGTCATGTTACAATACCCAGACTTCGAAAAAGAATTTCACTTGACAACCGACGCATCAAACCACGCAATAGGAGCAGTCCTAGAGCAGGACGGCAAACCCATAACGTTCATCTCCAGAACACTGACAAAGACTGAAGAAAACTACGCGACTAACGAAAAAGGACTTTTAGCCATAATATGGGCTTTAAAAACTTTTAGGAATTACCTTTATGGATCAACCACAGTAAAAATTTTCACAGATCATCAACCGTTAACACATTCACTCAGTAACAAAAATACCAACAATAAGCTGAAAAGATGGAAATCGATATTAGAAGAGTATAATTATGAGATTAAATACAAACCTGGCAGTAACAATATTGTGGCAGACGCACTTTCTAGACCACCACAGCAAATAAATTCCATGTCAGCAACACAACACAGTGACGAAAGTTCAGCTCAAACCTTAATTTCATATACTGACGCCCCAATAAATGCCTTTAAAAATCAAATCTTTATTTCAACAGGTGAACCATCTTCATACCAATTTAAAATACCCTTTCCTACCTATCACAGGCATATCATAATTGAAAGAGATTTTACGGAAGAAAGTCTTGCTACCATATTAAAAAGATATCTCAATCCTTCAGTAACAAATTGCATAAAAACTGAAGACAGCATCTTAGGCAAAATCCAAACAATTTATCAAATTCATTTTAGTGGATACAGGGTACGTTACACTCGAAAATTTACAAAAGACATTATATGAATCCGCACAAAAAACGGAAATAATCAACGAACACAACAGAGCTCATCGCAACCCCACAGAAAATAAAGCACAACTTTTAGGAAGATGCTATTTCCCACAAACGAACGCCAAAATAAAACGAATTACAAAACAGTGTAAAATCTGCCTAGAAAATAAATACGAAAGACACCCCGTAAAACCCATCCTGAAAGCTACTCCGATTCCCAATTACCCAGGCCAACTTGTCCACATAGACCTTTACTACACTAATAGTAAGATAGTGCTCACAGCAATAGATAAGTTCTCAAAATATGCTCAAGTAAAAGTCGTACCTTCTACAGCATCCGAAGATATAAAAACACCCTTAAGAGAAATCTTGACATCATTTGGAATTCCTGAGAAAATCGTGATTGACAACGAAAAATCATTAAGCTCAGCTTCTATAACCTTCATGTTGGAAAACCAATATGGAATAGAAATCTTCAAAACCCCACCGTACAAAAGTTCAATAAACGGACAGATAGAGCGATTCCATTCAACACTCTCCGAAGTACTGAGATGTACTAAGGCAGAGAAAATCCATACCGACTTTGAAGATCTTCTTAACAGGTCTTTGTATAAATATAATTATTCCATTCATTCCACCACAAAAAGAAAGCCTGTAGAAGTATTTTTTGGAAGAACAGTCGGACCTAATCCTTTCGAATTAGACAGACAGGAAAATATTAAAAATCTCAAAAACAAACAAGAAAAAGACCTAGAACTTCATAATAAGAATCGAACTGATTTTAAGACATACTAGATATAACGAAGACGCTATTTACGTTCAAATAAATAAAAGACTAGGCAATAAATTAACGCCCTGTTATAAAAAATAAATAGTTCAAGAAGACAAAGGCAACACGATTGTAACAAAATCAGGTCGCACCACACAGTTTCATAAAAAAATAATAATAATACACTCAATTTTTCAGCATCTTGCTTGCTTTGTGCAATGCAGAAGTTAAAAATTTGGACTATACGAACAGCCACTTAGTAACGATAGAAATAGGAACCGCAAAGGTCCAGACCGGAACATTCAGATTGATACACACCATTAACCTCGACCTACATATATGACTCCGTGCTCAACGAAATACATTCCTCAATAAAACATTACGTAACAAGGAAAGGCCGTAGCTATTCATTCTTATCCCAAGAAGAAAAATCCATCCGATCCCTATTATCCCAGCTCAAACCCAAAAGAACCAAGCGAGCAATAGATTCTCTTGGCACAGCCTGGAAATGGTTGGCCGGATCCCCAGACCATGAAGATTTGAGAATATTAAACAATAAAATAAATAACCTGTTAGTTAATAATAACCAACAAGTAATAATTAATAAGTCTATTCTAGAAAGAATAAACAATCTGACGTATATTTTTAATGTAATATTAAATGAAATTAAGTCAAATGACATTGTCAAATTAGAAGTAGAAAAAGGTATTGAGAGAAAATTAAATTTAATTAAAGAAGAGCTAACAAATATAGATTATTCTATCCAGTGGGCGAAAGCTGGAATTGTAAACTCGTTTATGTTATCAAATGAAGAATTAGTTGTAATCAAGGAAATATTAGAAAAACAAAATACGCCTTACATAAATGTAATCGAAGCTATTGAATTTAGCGATGTCAAAATTGCATCAAATTTATCATCTATCATTTATATTATAAAATTTCCCTTGACAAGTCAAGAGCTTTGTAAATCAATAATAACAAAACCTGTAAATCTAGGAAATAAGGCTATTAAACTTGCATACGAAAATTTAATTGTTTGTAATAAAGACATATTTGGTGTCAAAAATAGCTGTAATAATGTTAACGATTTAATAATTTGTAAGCAAGATAATTTAGAAAGAGTCACGAAAAGCAGCTGCGTACCAAATCTACTAAAGGGCTACGCATCCAACTGTACTTTAGTCAATAACCACCACATACCAACAATAGAAGAGGTAACACCTGGTTTATTGCTTATCAACTGCTATAATGGGTCTCTGAAGATAGACAACGAGGTTATCAGTCTACAAGGAACCTTCCTGATAAAATACGATAACGCAAGTTTAACTATTGAAAACAAGAATTATACAAATAGAAATCAAGTTCTTGCACAACGCCTACCAGCTATCATCAAATCAGCAGACGTTACAGCACATCTCGAAGAAGTCCTCTCTCTGCAATATTTGAAGGACCTTAACGTAGCAAATATCCAACAAATCAATGCCATCAACACTAAATACAAAATCAGCCTATTCACTGGATCTACAGCAATAAGACTATTACTTTTTGCCCTGTTTGTAATGATAGCAAGGAAGATCCTCCTCAAACGAAAAACAAAATTTCGTATTCAGGTCAATAATAATCTTACAACGAAAAGGATCAACCCCTACACTTGACGATATTTCAAGGACATCCAACGAGGACGCTGCATGTTCTAAAGGGAGAGGAGTTAACGCAACATACGCCGAAATTGGCTTACATAGCTTTTACAAATAACCAACTACTAAAAGCTTACGTAAGCATGCGACTTGGGCAGCGGTCGCTATCCCACGGTTAAACGACACCACACGCGCATCCAGAGTAAATGACGATACAGCGCCGCCGCTACTTGAGCACGTCAGTGCTGCTTTTCAACAACAACAACGACTTCAATGCACCTGTACGTGCAATGTGACTTGCTAGCATAAATTAGGCGTAAGAAGATTTTTGTAATTAATTCTAAGTTTGGTTTTCAACAATAAACACACGGCTCGCTGCTAAATAATAATTGTGTTTTAAATGTGAACAAATGAATAAATAACTTATACATACATACATATTACGCACAAAGTTTATTTTCTTTTTTATTTCGATTTGAAATTTAAAGCTTAGTATCCAGCTCTCAAGAAACCTATTTATTGATGATTGAGTAAGGATTAACTCCGTTGGAAAGACCAGGTGGAGAAGGACCTGGCTTCGCTTGGTATCTCCAATTGGCCTCACACGTCGGGCGCGCTGTTATTAACTCGGCTACAACCTCGTAAGCGGTGTCTACAGCAGTGAAGGAGAAGAACAAGGTTTGTGTATTATTACCTAAATATGCATTTAATATGGTTTATGTTAATTAATTATAAACTCATACATTCACTTGATTCGGTCTTAAAAAGTTTTGATATTATCTTAAAAGACCAAGCGGTATAACTACGTATATTTATTTAATTATATTCTTTTTGTGCACACTGATATCGGTGATATACTCAATTGCACATGCACCTTGAATGTTTAATAAAACCAGAATACGTAAATTTTCCCAAAATAAGGAAATGAGTATACATATTTCACTTTCAAACGAATAATTATATTTTTTTTCTTTTTTTAAATGCTCTATTCTTATTTTGTATTCCCACAAAATGCTCTTATTATTACGACTTTAGTTTTCACATACATATGCACTTCTAAATTTATGCGTTTCTAAAATATTTTTGCGCAACGTGACTTTAACGGACGTACCAATGGCGAAAACCTTCGAGGTCACGGGTACAAATGAAAAATCGCTCATTGCGATCTCACTAATCCTTTTCTATCGGTTGTAGGTGGTGAAAAAAACAAAGTGTTGATGTGTAGGTGGTGTGGTTGCTTATTGGTATGATGTGTAGCTGTGGATGAGTGGATGATATGTTGTGTTGCATTGGGTTGTGTGACCTTTTGGTGTGTTGTGTGTGGGTTTTGTGCGATGAGTGCTGCGAGGAGGATTTAGATATCTTCTATGTCCATTTCTATTGGAATTACGATTCCTGGCGCAAGATTAATGACACGAACAAGTGAAGTAGAACTGCAATTTCGCTGATACAAATACCGTGATGGGTAAACTATTCCCCACATACCAAGCCAAACCATACGGCGTCTGCATATCCATATTGTACAACATCTATCTGCGCACACAAAACGATGCCACGACCATAACCTAATTGTTAGTTGCAAAACAAAAGTGATCACTCTAGAAACTCCTAGTCTACCACGACTTGAGCTATGCGTTATTGCCAAATTTGTATCCAAAACGCATACACAATCAATATGGCAAAATGTTAATTATATCGCTGCTCCAATTCCGAAATCACTCAAGCTTGGTTGTAAAAAAACACCATTTACATAAAAAAACTTATAAAAGGTGCGTTCCAAAGTAAACAGGACTTTTTGAATCTAGCATCCCATGGTTACGCCATCTATATGTCGACTAGTGCGTTAGAATCTGCTATATTTATCGATTGTCCAGTGAGTGATTTCATGACATCTCATTGATTGAAAGTGAAGTTATTGCTTTTTAAGTGTCAGTATGTTTGTGTTATCGGTGCGAAAATGAACTTCGAGCAAAGAACCAACATTAAATTATACCCTGAACAGGGTATATTAAGTTTGTCTCGAAGTTTGTAACACCCAGAAGGAATCGTCGGAGACCCTATAAAGTATATATATAAATGATCAGTATGTCGAGCTGAGTCGATTAGCCATGTCCCTCAGTCTGTCCGTCTGTCTGTCTGTATATATACGAACTAGTCCCTCAGTTTTTAAGATATCTTTTTGAAATTTTGCAAACGTCATTTTCTCTTCAAGAAGCTGCTCATTTGCCGGAACGGCCGATATCGGACCACTATAACATATAGCTGTCATACAAACTGAATGATCGGAATCAAATGCTTGTATGGAAAACTTTCACATTTGACAAGATATATTAACAAAATTTGGTATATGTTATTTTCTAAGACAAATATGTAATCTGCGAAGAAATTGTTCAGATCGGTTAACTATAGCATATAGCTGCCATACAAACTGAACGATCGGAATCAAGTTCTTGTATGGACAACTTTGACATTTGACAAGATATATTAACGAAATTTGGTATATGTTATTTTCTAAGACGAAAATGTAATCTCCGAAGAAATTGTTCAGATCGGTTAACTATAGCATATAGCTGCCATACAAACTGAACGATCGGAATCGAGTTCTTGTATGGACAACTTTCACATTTGACAAGATATATTAACGAAATTTGGTCTATGTTATTTTCTTAGACGACAATGTAATCTCCGAAGAAATTGATCAGATCGTTTAACTATAGCATATAGCTGCCATAGAAACTGAACGATCGAAATCAAGTTCTTGTATGGACAACTTTCACATTTGACAAGATATAAGTTAAAAAACGTTTAGTTATTTTTACTAAAAAAATGTTTTCTGGGAGCTATGCTCCTTTATTGAATTCCACTTAAGAATTAAAATTTACAATTAATTATACTTAACTCTAGACCTATGTTTGCCGCTGCAACGGGTACGAAGTTTGCTGACACTGCGCTTCCCACAGGTAGGCACTTCGCTGACGCAGCGCTTCCCACAGGTTGCCACTGCACGTGTCGCACTCTCAGCGATTTAGTGGTGTGATATTATATTACTTCGTATCATATGATATTAATGCATCATATGATACTTTTTGAATGTATGGGGAGCTAACTAGTCCCCCCTTGAAATTCAAACGTCCTCGTTTGAATCTTTAGGTGTATTGAAAGTTTGGTTGAGTCCTTCTATTGCGGGCTGTGACAGTTTATTGGGTTCCTCTTCCTTTTGCTTCATCAGAAGATTCTTCCCGAAAATTAAGGCGATGATTATTAAAATTACGATTAGAATGATGCTGGTTCCGTATTTAACTCTTTTTGCTGCTTCTAACAGACTTACTTCCTTTGTATTGTTGAAGTTAAGCTGTTTCAGCATCTCCAGCGAGAGGAATTCTTCTATCTTGAGTGGTGCGGATGACGGTTGTAGGATGGCTGGTAGTGGTTTACTTGCTGTTCTTTCTTCGCTATAGAACTTTTTCCCCTTGATAGCAATGGTTACGTTGGTATAAAAAATGATGAAGGTCCCGTTTAGAAATGTAGATTCGTTGTTTATTAAAATTTCTCCGTTGTATTTATTTAAAAGTAAAATTCCAGGTCCCATTTCCTCTATAGTTGGGTTATGCATCTTGTTGACCTTCGTGCAGTTTGGCAAACGACTTTTTAAAAGATTAATTATACAAGTATCATTACTTAGATCTACTATATTATTGCTTAAACATATTTGTAGGGAATTGTATTTCTTACAATAATTTTCTATTCCATAAATTCCCTTTTCGCAGTTTAAAATTTTATTAAAATTTATCTTACTGATCCTCCCGTTATTTTTTACTGCCCTAATATCTAATGTTTTACAATTTTGATTATCTACGGTTGGGAGGCTAACAATATAAATTATAATTTTGCCATTAGTTGCAATTTTTATTTCGGAACATTCGAGTGCTTCGTCTAAATTTACATATGGAATATTGTCATTGTCTATTACTTCTTTCACAATATTTATTTCTTCATTTGATAAAATAAAAGAGTTTATTATGTTGGCTTTTGCCCAATGTATTGCGTATGCAATGTTTAAAATTTCGTCTTTAATTATTTCTAATTTATATTTTAGCTGTAAAAATGCTTCAATTTCTAAACTTTTTTGATTTTGCATGGTTTTAATTATATTATCTGTAATATTGGTTATTTCGCTAATTTTGCCAATTGTAAGTTTGTTAATTAATATCTGATTATTGCTATTTTGTAAGACATTATTTATTTTATTTGAAATTATTTCGTAGTCTTCATGGTCAGGACTTCCTGCAATCCATTTCCATGCGCTACCCAGGAAATTTAATGATCTTTTTATTTTTTGTTCTACTTTGAGATTGTTAAGTTGGGCTCTTATCTGTGTTATCAAGTGGAATATGAAGGGGTAATAAGGGTTTTTGCGAATAGTTTCGGTTTTGATCGTCGATTCTATGTGGTCAAGTGTGTCCGTATATTTGTCTATGTCAATTTCATGTATTATCCTAAATGTTCCTGTTTGTAGTCTAGCCGTTCCCTTTTCTATTGTTATTAATTGGGAGTTCGAGTAGTCGAGGATCTGTACTTCCGCCAGGCATAGCGGTCGTAATATTCTGAAAAAAATATCGTACATATTTAGTAACGTATTCTACCTTTGTGAATTATTTGTCCAGTTAACACGGTACTATTTCTATCTTCCTTAACTATTTCCTTACTGTAGGTCCAAAAATGTCGACAAAGGTGTGGTGGGTGATTTCGATTGTCCCGGCAACTGATTTCACTGTAAAGGGCTTTTCGTTCAGAATTGGATTCCTAATTCTGGTGGATTGAATGTAATTCTTATTGGATCCGGTATCAATAAGAAAATCTATGGTGTCTCCGCGCCTTGTTCTAAATTCGTAATAAGGCAGGGAAGACGGCGCTAATCTAAAAAATTAATAGTATCAAGCTCATTTTTACCTGCATTATCATAATTGCTATGTGAATTGTCATCGTATATCCCGTTCGGGTCTAATTCGACTGCGTTAGTAAAAAAATTTCTGTGTATTTTGCTTGGAGGGTGAGTCAGTTGTGCAGAAATAGGACGATAAAGTTGTTATTGAAATTATTAAAATTGTTATTTCGGGGAGGTGTTGGTAAACTTTTTGGTAGAATGTCGCTATGTCGTCGTAACGTTGGACCAGAGTGGTCATCTGGTATTCGAGGGTACCTATGTCCTTTTTATCCGAATAATGCATCATAAGGCATTTTCGAATTTGACTCCAATCGAGTGGAGTATTGTATGATTCTAATGCGGTGTCGGCATCGCCAATTATTTTATGCCTTATCGTATGGAGTATCGCAAAGTATTTAGGAGTATTCTTGACTCCCTCGTAAGCTTTAAAAATTCTGTCTACGCTCTTCCTCCAGGAGTTAAATTCACCTGGTCGTCCTGAAAATTCCCTAAGGCATTAACCATGTCCGGAATTTTATCTACTTCGTTTATGTTATTCGCGTTCAGTGTCACACTGTGGTCGGGTTCGGTAAAGTCAGTAATATTCTGAGTACTCATTCGTTCGAGTACTTCTCGAACTATTGTCGTTATGGAAGTTGGGTTAGGGGTGGGAGGGTTTAAAGGATGGTTGGAAGAATTTGTAGGATCGGTGGTTTGCCCATAGTCTATCCTCATTTGATTTAATTGTTCAATTAGCTCTTCAGCTGTATCCGGCATTATGATAATCTTTTCATTTAAGTTAATTAGTTTAAAAAAAAAATTCTTTGTAATAGTACTTTCTTTGACAATATTAGAATCCTTTTGCAAAGCTTACGTTAATTTAAGGCTTTTTTCCCTTTTTTGTGTCGGATAATTAATTTCTTTCAATTCAAGTTTCGTATTCTTTATAATAATGATTTTCTTTATAATTTCTTTTTTTTCTTTTTTGTGTCGAATAATTATTTTCTTTCAATTCAAATTCCGTATTCTTTATGATATTCTTTATAATAGTCTTAAAATATAGTATTTTATAAATCTTACATTTGGTGTTTCCAGCTTTCCATAGGATGTTGTGATGCGCTCCGGGGTTGTCCCTTTTCTTTAACAGTACTGAGGTCCCTCGGCGTTTAAAAATCCCACGTTGTGCGTTGTAGCCGCTCGTTAGCACAGTATTTATTGTATTTTTTGTTTTTCACACACACTTTTCTTGTTTTTTATTCGTGGAGCCTTTCTTTTTTATTTTCAGGCTTTTTTTATTCACAATCACTACCGTTCGCCACTCGCGAAGCCTTACTTTTTGGTTTTCAGGCAATTACTATTTACGCGCGTTGGTCCCTGCTCAGGCGCCAGTTAAAAAACGTTTAGTTATTTTTACTAAAAAAATGTTTTCTGGGAGCTATGCTCCTTTATTGAATTCCACTTAAGAACTAAAATTTACAATTAATTATACTTAACTCTAGACCTATGTTTGCCGCTGCAACGGGTACGGAGTTTGCTGACACTGCGCTTCCCACAGGTTGCCACTACACGTGTCGCACTCTCAGCGATTTAGTGGTGTCATATTATATTACTTCGTATCATATGATATTAATGCATCATATGATACTTTTTGAATGTATGGGGTGCTAACTTATATTCACGAAATTTGGTATGTATTATTTTCTAAAGAAACAATGTAATCTCCGAAGAAATTGATTAGATCGGTTAACTATAGCATATAGCTTCCATACAAACTGAACACTTAGTTACTAACAGAAATGCACCTGTGCAGGGTATTTAGCTTCGGTGTAACCGAAGTTAACGTTTTTTCTTGTTTATTTTAAAATTAGTAAAACTTTTACCGAAACGTCAAGACGTTCAGATAATGAAACAAGTTTATGGCGATGATTGCCTATCCCGTAGCAGAGTGCACGAGTGGTTTCAACGTTTACAAAGTGGTCGTGAGGACATAATTGACGATCAACATGTGGGCCTATCAAAATCCGTGGTCACCGGGAATTCCATCGAAACTGTGCGTGAATTGCTCAAAACTCAGCCGAAATCATCATTGAAATTCATGATTTATTTATCGTATTTTGAACGAACATTTGGCTTACGAAATGTGTGTGCACGGTTTGTTTCGCACTAATTGACTGACGACCAAAAATTGCTCAGAATCCAACATTCGAAGGACAAATATTTGACTAAAAATCACATTTTAACCATTAACCGCTCCCCGTATTCACTTGATATGGCACCATGCGACTTCTTCCTTTTCGAAAAAATGCATTTTCCCATGAAAGGAAAGCGTTATGCAGACGTAGACACCATTCAAAAGGCTTGCACCGTCATACTGGCGGCCATATCGGCCAACGAGCTAAAACACTTGTTCGACATGCTTTTGGACCGTTCAAAAAACTGTATTGAAGCAAAAGGAGACAATTTTGAATAAAATAAATGGATTTTGTCGAAAAGCCCAAATGTTCTGTTTACTTTGGAATGCACCTTGTATATTAAAACATGGTATGGTTCATTGATTGAATTATGTAATTTGGTATTTGTTTTTAGAGGATACATATACATATCATTATATATTACATATATTTTTTGTGGTTAAATTATTATCGCTCGTTGGTTTTAGGTTTTCATGTGTGGTTAATAGAACGGTAGTACTTAGGATTAAACGAATTAATTGACGGTTTTGATTTTATTTATGCGTTTTATTTCGCGGACTTTGTGTAATCAGTTATTCGGATTGTGCTGATTCACAGAGTCCACGCATGTCTGGAGAACATGGGGGTATAAATTGCCAATCGATCCCTTGGGGTGCATATTTATTAACAATTCAGGAGAAACTTCTTTCATGAAGTTTATAAATTCCTTCTCTGTTGCTCTTTGAGCTCTGACAAAGTTTTTCCCATTGTCGCTCATTATCTTTGAAGGAAATCCGCCTCGTCCGACAAGGCGTACAAATACTGCAAGAAAAGCCGCAGTAGTCAAATCTCAAAAAAGCTCGAGGTGTACTGCCTTTGTCGTAAATACAGCCACATACCCCTTTCTAAATGAAGAAGACCTTAACATGGAGGCCTTTATCTTTTACGTGGTACATTTTTTACACATGGAAACCGTCGGGCGGACCATTTGTTGCATTAAGCGACGCTCACCATGCAGTGTAAGCTGGTGGAGATATGCTGGAAATAGGAAAGTAAATCGAGACTTCTCTGGAATAATGATGGGATGTCGTTCGTCATAGATAAGGCTGGAGTTCGCTAATTTACCATTTGCCCGTATTAATACCTTAGCGTCCAATAATGGATTTAAGACGAGAAGAGAGCATCCGTTGATCACTTTCGAGTGGTCGTCTTTCAAACAACTTAGTTACTCTCGACTGAAAAAGCGAGTTTGGTTGTATATGATAAGGCTAATTTTGGCATGTTGCAAGTCGGAATGCCTTAGTTGTACGCAAGAATCATTTCGTATTCCTTTCATTTTTTGTTTAAGTCTTTGGGTGAGTTTGTGCATGTAAGCGACTACTCTTAGTGCTCTAGGAAATGATGAAAATCGGTGGAGAATATCATCCTCTTCTGGAGTGATATGAACATGTCCATTTTCCGATTTTTCGGCGATGTTATATTCTAAACGGGAGACTTTGGAAATAATTCTAATTTTTCTGTTAGCCATGTGGGACCGTTCCATCAGAGTGGAGTGCTGGTGAGGTGCAGTGGCTTGCAACCTATTGTCCCAAGATCCGTTGGTTTATTAGAACTTGCAGCATGTTGCCATTTGCAGGGTCAACCAGAGAACTTAAAGCATAGAGAAGGTGCAAATTGAATTCTGTATGATGTTCTATTTGACGGCTAAAAGAGTTTATAGAATTGTAGTACGGAATTCACCATTCTCTCTGCTATTTAGCAGGATGATGGAGTCATGTGTAGAAGTTCACGCAAGTGAGGAAGGATCTCTGATCGCCATTCACGTGGGAGTGGCCAGAAACAATTATTTTACACATTGCTCAAGCAGCTCACTATTTCCGATCTTTGACCAAGTATCCTCTGGGTAGCTTAAGAACATCCGTTCGAAGGCGAGCTAATATGAGAAGGCGAAACATCCCCTACATAAGGTTGTGCGCTGGGTTTGGGACCCGCCACGTAAAAATCAGTACCAATGACAAAGAAAACACAGCCTCGGATGAGAGTATACGACGACATTGACATAGTTCAGGGAATTAAAAGGCGGCGGCTACGCTAGCTAGGTCAAGTTTTCCGGCTGGATGAAAACACCCCAGCTCTGAAAGTACTCGACGCAGTACCCGCCGGGGAAGCAGAGGAAAAGGAAGACCTCCTCTCCGTTGGAAGGACCAAGTGGAAAAGGACCTGGCTTCGCTTGGAATATCCAATTGGCGCCACGTAGCGAAAAAAAGAATCGACTGGCGCGCTGTTGTTAACTCGGCTATAATCGTGTAAGCGGTGTCTACGCCAATTAAGAAGAAGAAGAGAACGTATATTATAGAAAAGGTTCACTGTGCGACTTCTTCTTCTTCTTAATTGGCGTAGACACAGCTTACGCGATTATAGCCGAGTTAACAACAGCGCGCCAGTCGATTCTTTTTTTCGCTACGTGGCGCCAATTGGATATTCCAAGCGAAGCCAGGTCCTTTTCCACTTGGTCCTTCCAACGGAGAGGAGGTCTTCCTCTTTCTCTGCTTCCCCCGGCGGGTACTGCGTCGAATACTTTCAGAGCTGGAGTGTTTTCATCCATCTGGACAACATGACCTAGCCAGCGTAGCCGCCGTCTTTTAATTCGCTGAACTATGTCAATGTCGTCGTATATCTCGAACAGCTCATCGTTCCATCTAATGCGATATTCGCCGTGGCCAACGCGAAAAGGACCATAAATCTTTCGCAGAACCTTTCTCTCAAAAACTCGCAACGTCGACTCTTCAGTTGCTGTCATCGTCCAAGCCCAATATAGCAGGACGGGATTTATGAGCGACTTATAGAGTTTGGCTTTTGTTCGTCGAGAGAGGACTTTACTTTTTAATTGCCTACTCAGTACGAAGTAGCACCTATCGGCAAGAGCAATCCTGCGTTGGATTTCCGGCCTGACATTGTTAGTGGTGTTAATACTGGTTCCTAAATAGACAAAATTACCTACAACTTCAAAGTTATGACTATCAACAGTGACGTCAAAGTCAAGTCGCGAGTGCGACGATTGTTTGTTTGCTGACAGCAGATATTTCGTCTTGCCCTCGTTCACTGCCATACCTATTTTCTGTGCTTCCTTGTCCAGCCTAGAGAAAGCAGAACTAACGGCGCGGGCGTTGAGGCCGATGATATCAATATCATCGGCATACGCCAACTGCTGTACACTCCTACAGAAGATGGTACCTTCTCTATTTAGTTCTGCAGCTCGAACTATTTTCTCCAGAAGCAGGTTGAAGAAGTCGTACGATAGGGAATCACCTTGTCTGAAACCTCGTTTGGTATCGAACGGCTCGCAGAGGTCCTTTCCGATCCTGACGGAGCTTTTGGTGTTACTCAACGTCAGTTTGCACAGCCGTATTAGTTTTGCGGGGATACCAAATTCAGCCATTGCGGCATAAAGGCAGCTCCTTTTCGTGCTGTCAGTAGCAGCTTTGAAATCGATGAAGAGGTGGTGTGTGCCGATTCTC
>NW_026089622.1:27386524-27482015 GCF_024586455.1 Bactrocera neohumeralis
TTCGTTGTTGCGAGAGATGGCAACTTGTTTGCTGTCTCAAGCAACAGTTCTGGCGACAGTGGTCCAAAGTATACCTGACGGGCCTTCAGGAGCGCAACAAGTGGCTGCACCCCAAACGCAATATGCAGCTCAACGACCTCGTTCTCGTCCACGAGGACAACGTGCCGCCGCAGCAGTGGGTACTAGGGCGCGTCGTCGCAACCGTCGAAGGGCAAGACGGCAAGGTGCGAGTCGCAGAAGTAGCAACCAAGACGGGCACGATTAAGCGCCCCATCCACAAACTGGCTGTCCTTCCACTGGATATTGAAGGAATCTGATCCTGTCAAGGTGGCCGGTGTTGCGTCAAGCGACAAATTTATACCTAAAATAAAAATAATATATGAATTGTAGAAAAATGAATTATAAAAAATTATAAATATTGATTTATATTAGTATTGTATACTTACCCTAATAATGTTATATATACTTACCTTAATCTATTACTATAAGTTAACAAAATGAACTACTCACCTCTTTTGTACATACCTGTATACTTCCATTCCAACTGTTTTTTCCCGTTAGCTTTAAGATTTAGGCTAAGTCATCTAGTTGCTAAAATAAAGAAAGGAATTGTAATTGAACCTTATAACCGAACGCACGCGTCTTTTATCTTTTTCGCAAATATACAATTTTCGTGACAGGCAATTAGGGTTCAAGTTAATTCGCGCATTCCCAGTGTATATTTTCGCTTCTCAAAAACGCTTGAGAATTTTCAGGGAGATTTTAAAAAGCTTTGGCAAAGTTTCATTTTTATTTAGGCAGTGGAAGTATTTTTGGCCGCTGATTCCATACAGGACCGACCGCTGTGCATTGGTTGAAGCACTTAACAAAAATTTCAATGAGGTTCTCATAAGAGAACGGCTTTGCGTTGATGAACAAATTTGTTTAACAAAAAAAATAGTTTTTAAAAGTAGTATATGCCAGACAAGTCCCATCCTTGGGGCTACAAATTGTTCTTGACGTGCAATGATTAAGGCTTTTACTAAAATTTTGGAAATTTCACTATCCACTTGAAAATTAACCGAACTTAAAGGCGACATCTAATAGTTTAGTTCGATTGAGCCGCACTATGCCACGTTTTTTCAATCATTGTATTTTCTTCGACAACTAATAAAACATCATGTAAAATCTAAAAAAATGATTTTTATCAAAAATCGTAGCATAGATGTTGTTTGTAACCGACAATTATAATACATATCAAAAGTTATCGGAGTTATCAGGCTTTTAAGGATTAAAATCTTTTGAAATAATGTAGATAATAAAATCAAGTTTGTATTATTACCTAAATATTTATTAATGTAGGTTTGATAAGTTATCAATTTATATATTATTGGAAAATTGCTGAAGTTATCATGATTTCAAAGCCAGGAAAACCAGGATATGATGTTTCTTGTTACAGGTCCATATCACTTCTATCCATAATGTCGAAGCTTTGTGGGAAAATTCTCATAAAACGTCTCAATAAAATCAAAGAACGAAAAACCATAATTCTAGCGCATCAGTTTGGGTTTCGAGCTAACCATTCTACGATTGACCAAGTCCACAGGATTACACATATTATTGAAAAAGCCTTTGAGGAAAAAAATTTTGTTTTACCGTGTTGATGTTGCAAAAGCGTTCGATAAAGTTTGTCAGAAAGGACTGCTTTCGAAACTGAAACTTATTTTACCGAAACACGAGTCCACTACTAATCTCCAAAAAGCTGTAAAGAAAGTCTTACAATGGGCAAAGAAATGGCAGATAAAACTGAATGAAGCTAAGTTTGTACACATTGTTCTCACATACAACGAAATACAGCACTTAGCAATTTTCATAGACGGTGCACGAATGCCGTACTTTAATTCCGCTAAATACTTACAAATGATGCTTCACTCTAAGCTACGGTGAAAAGTTCACTTAAAAAACGAACGTAAGGATCTAAACATGCAACTTAAAAATATATTCATAAAACATTAAACGCTTTGATAACATCATACGCAATAATCATACACATCATGTTTGTAGATTTATCTACACAGAGCTCTGTATGTAAATATGTACGCTCATTTCTCCGTTGTCACGGACAACCAATGGCCGAAGCTCATGTCATGTGACAAAGCGTCACAACATTGTATTGTTGGTAGAAAATCTGAGCTGTGTCGAAAAACTAAGCGAACGAACGCTGATTGTCCCCGCTTCCCTTTCCCCTGTAACAGCTTCGCCAACAAACCTACTTAAATATGTATGTTTATATATGAGCTTGCAGAATTGTCAAATATTTTAAATCGACAAGAGCTATGTAGCTACTTCCGTCACTTTTTTGTGCTTTGCGGGTTTGCGGGGTTGACACCTTTATCTTCTAGAAGAACATCAGAAATTGTTCAATTTTGTTCGCAAAAAGACGCTTGTCGGCAAAGGCATGTTCGGGGAGATGTGATGTGATTGGACTATTACTTGATTTGCAAAAGAAGATGCGCCAATTTAGTATTAACAGCATGAGGTCAGGTTGTAAGGTTGGGCCTGTGTATAGTACGTCATTGAGTGATTTGCCAGAGCTCGTACTCTTTGAGGCATTGAAAACCACTCGTACTTTTGTTGTGATTTTATCAGGTCGTATTGCCCCGTGATGTGGCAGATAAAAAGGTAAATATCTATATATATATAATTGAGGTGTAGATATTTTTAAGCTCACTTTTCTTTATCAGGCTTTTTTCCAGGCTTAGAAAATACTGGACTGCTGATATTCAAGAGTGGCCTAGAGCTATGGTTTCAGGAAAAGTTGGTTTGAATGGTAGTCGCACAACATAACGACCATATTCGTTTCTTGTTGTTGTGGACTTGTAATAGGCTTCGCATGCCTGGACTTCTTCCGAAAGGTGAGTAGTCTGAGGTAATTCTTCTACTTCCCAGTGTTTTTTGAGTTCATTATTTAAATATTCGTTTGAATATTTTCAACTTCAGTTGAAAAAGAATTAATTTTTTCTGTGACTTGGTCACTTAATATCCAACCAAAGATTGTATTTTGGGCTAACAAATTATTGGATATTTTTTCTATACCTTCAAGAATTATTTGAGGTATTAAGTCACTACCTAATAATATGTCGATTTGTGATGGAGTATTCCAGTTGGGATCTGCTAATTTAAGATATGAGCATTTTTCCCATTGCTTTTCATTTACTTCACAGCTTGGAAGCAAATTTGTGAGTTGCGGTGGAACGATGGCTTGTGCATCTATTATAATATCCGCGTTTGGGGCAACTATGGTGATTGGGCATATTTTGTTTGATTTTTGGATAATTCTTCCGCCCATTCCCGAAATTAGAATTTATGACTTTCAACTTAAGCCGATTTTGAGCTTTAGATGATATAAAAGATCCTTGAGAACCTTGATCTATTAATGCTCTTAATTTGAATACTTCTCCTCTATGTTCAATAGCGATGACCGCAGTGAGTAAAAGAATTTTGCTTTAATTTTCTGAATGAAGAGCTTGAATTTTTGCTGCTTTAGAGCAACATGGTTGTTGTGCCCTTTCTTCGGGATTTGAGATTTCGGGATTACCACTTTTGGTTGTAGTGACTAACCCGGTGGTTTTATGAAATTGATTTTGCTTCATATTTTGAAAATTTGTAATATGAACCAATAAGTGGTGTCTTCGTTGACAGTACACACAATTGAATTTGCTTTCACAGTCTTATGTCCCGTGAGAATTGGACAGACAGTTGATACAAAGCTTATGTTGTTGGACAAGATTGTTCCTATCTGAAACAGACATTTTCTTAAACTTCTCGCAAGATCTTAATTTATGACCTCCTTTACATATTTCACATAATGATTGCCAATGATTTGTTTGATTTGACACGAAAGTTAACGTGCCAATTATATGTATTGTGTCTTATTGATGGCTTAGGATCATTCTGATTCTACTTGGTCAGCTATTTCGTACTGAGTTGTTAAGAACTCTCATTTTGATGCCATTTTGGCGATTTCCTTCTTGCCGCTAGTGATTGCTCTCATCGCAGCAAAGCACCATCAGGCAGTGTTGCTGCACAAATATTTACTAGGATAGGGGCCCACGATTCTGTGGAAATATTTTGTGTTTCTAACACAGATAAATAATTAGTCACTGTCCAGTATAATTTTTGAAATTCTTGGCTGGTTTCTTGTTGAATTTTTGGTAAATTCATTAAAATTGTTATTTGGTTGTCTACCAATACTCTTTCATTTTCGTATCTTTCGACCAGAGCTTCCCAAGCCAGATTAAAGTTTTCGTCATTTAAAGCGAAACGCTTGACGATACTGCCTGCTTCCCCTTTTGTTTTGTACTTGAGATGGTACAGCTTAGGATGGTTACGGCAGTGAACATATCCCGGAAGGACGGTCATTGATCAGTATCTAATACTGTATCGTATGCTGCCAGAAGGCGTGCCCATATGCTATATATGCTATGAATTTTTAAATTTAGAACCGATTCTGTGTCGTCATTAACAGAGGAAGCTGAAAATCTTGTGCAGTATTTAATAAAACTGTCACTTTCAGTTACGAACTTTGACAATGAATTATTTTTGGTTCTTTTTTGTTTGGCACCCTGCTTTGACCGTGTAGCTACTGCAGGTGTGCTTTGTGATTTATCATCATCAGCCATTTTGGGAAGTTCCAATAATTGAGGTGTTCAGAGGATGGAGTCATGTGTAGAAATTCCCGCAAGTTAGGAAAGTTTTCTGATCGCCATTCACTTGGGAGTGGCCAGAAACGATTTTTTTACACATGGTTCAAGCAGCTCACGACTTCCGGTTTTTGAAGGTATCTTTGCTACTACGGTCGGTAAGTTCATCCTCCACTATGAAACATCCCCAAATGGGTTGAGGCTGATCGACTTCGGTATATGGTTTCCGAAATATGGTTATATGTAGTACTAGATTTCAGCATAAGAAAATTCATCAAGCCACCTGGCTATCTCCGGATCGAAAAACCACCAACCAGATCGATCATATTATGATAGAGGTCCGAGGTCCTAACATTGACTCGGACCGCTACCTTGTTTCAACCAAGAATCGCACCCGCCTCTGTGCAGCAAAAACTCACGCCAACAAACACAAGGAAGGTTCGACGTCGAGAAGCTGCAATCACAAAAGATAACCGAACGATTTTCTACTCTACTTGCTCTCCACCTCGGTGAGAGCGCTCGTTAACAATTCGGTATAAGGTAACTGCGGGACGGCGTTTCAAACTCCTTACCATACAGCTGCAACCGAAACCATTGGTTTTCGGAAAACTCAAAAGAATAGCTGGTACGACAAGGAGTGCCGTGTCGCAGCGGAGAGAAAACAGACTGCTTACCTCGCAACGTTACAATCGACCACAACACGTGCGGGATGGGTTAGATACCGAGAGTTGAAGAGGGAAGTGAGACGCATTTGCAGATAGAAAAAAAAAGGCCGAAATGCGTGAGGTCGAAGAGCTTGATAAGCTGGCCGACAGGGGTTATGCTCGAAAATTCTACGAAAAAATGCGGCGGCTTACAGAAGGTTTCAAGACCGAAGTATACTCTTGCAGAACCCCCAATGCTGATCTAGTCACCGATGCCCAGAGCATACTTAGATTATGGAGGGAACACTTCTCCAGCCTGCTGAATAGCAGTGAATGCACAACACCAGGAGAAGGCGAACCCGATTCCCCAATCGATGACGATGGAGCAGACATTCCATTGCCCGACCATGAAGAAGTTCAAATAGCAATTACCTGTCTGAAGAACAACAAAGCAGCGGGGCCGATGGATTGCCGATAGAAAAGTTCTGCCCAATCCAAAAAAAGGAAAGAAAGGATATTGATATCATCGGCCTCAACACCCGCGCCGTTAGTTCTACTTTCTCCAGACTGGACAAGGAAGCAAAGAAAATGGGTCTGGCAGTGAATGAGGGCAAGACGAAATATCTCCTGTCATCAAAGAAACAGTCGTCAAACTAGCGACTTGGCTCTCACGTCACTGTTGACAGTCATAACTTTGAAGTCGTAGATAATTTCGTCTATCTTGGAACCAGCGTAAACACCACCAACAATGTCATCCTGGAAATCCAACGTAGAATAACTCTTGCCAACAGATTGTACTTTGGACTGAGTAGGCAATTGAGGACTAAAGCCTTCTCTCGACGAACAAAAACCAAACTCTATAAGTCACTCATAATTCCCGTCCTGCTATATGGTGCAGACGCTTGGACGATGACGACAACTGATGAGTCGACGTTACGAATTTTCGATAGAAAAGTTCTGCAAAAGTTTTATGGTCCCTTGCTATTGGCCACGGCGAATATCGCATTCAATGAAACGATGAGCTGTATGAGATATATGACGACATTGACATAGTTCAGCGAATTAAAAGACAGCGGCTACGCTGGCTAGGTCATGTTGTCCGAATAAACGAAAACACTCCAGCTGTGAAAGTATTCGACGCAGTACCCGCTGGAGGAAGCAGAGGAAGAGGAAGTACTCCATTCCGTTGGAAGGACCAGGTGGAGAAGGACCTGGCTTCGCTTGGAATATCGCCATATTGGCGCCACATTGCGAAAAGAAGAAACGACTGGCGCGCTGTTGCTAATTCGGCTATAATCGCGTAAGCGGTGTCTACGCCAGTAAAGAAGAAGAAGAAATTGCGTAAAATTTTTTTGTAAATGTAATACATTTTTATTATATATGAAATAAATTATATGATTTTGCGATCGCTTATTCCCCGCATAAATCGATTAAAGTTTGTTTTCATAAATATTCCTATGTAATTATTTTTATTCAATATGTCTTATTGTTTTTTTCGTTTTGCTTTTTAAAGTGCATCAAATTAATTTATTTTCGCTTCACTCGCGCTTAATTTGTATATTTGTTTTTTTTTACTATTTGTATCTTTTAAGAACTCGAAAAGACGACCGTAAAAAGCAAGAATGTATGTATGTATATATTTATTTGCATATGTTTCTATCACTTGTTTCGTACAATTATTATATACATATTTACATATGTGGGAGCAAGTAAAGATGTTGCTTTATGCTTGATATCCAATAGCAGAAGAGATTTATTTCTTATTCGTTATAACTTAAGAGCTAGTAAGAATATAATAACAAAAGGAATATAGGAATAAAAACATATGATAGCGTTGCATTTAGGAGTTAGGTAGAGTTGTATTATAGATGTGCTGCGCCGAAGATTAAATTAACGCCGTAATGATTCTTCGAGGTTGCCACATATTATATATATATGTATATATACTTGTATATATGTATGTAAAAGTGTCTAGAATACAGCAAAAAATGCTAAATTCACATAAATGTGTGTATCGGTAATCGTTCGACGAGAGCGCGAAAAATTTATATACATTATATAAGTATATAATAAGTTATATTAGGTTGTCAAAAAAGTCTTGCGGTATTTTCGCTAGTTGGCGCTGAAAGCGCGTAGTTCCAGTTTTATTCGTCGCATCGGGTCATGCTATACCTTTTTGGAAAGCTCATTTCACGCGCTAACACGTGTTTGATTGCTTGTCGTTTCTTTTAAGTCGTTCGTGAGTTATAGCGTCGCAAACATGGAGCAAAATAAAGAGAAAATACGGTATATTTTATAGTACTACTACGATAAAGACAAAAAAGCATCTCAAGCTGCCAATAAAATTTGTGCAGTTTATGGACCCGATACAGTTTCCATTTCCACCGCACAACGATGATTACAACGTTTTCGTTTTGGTGTAGAGGTGGTTGAAGATGCGCCACGCTCCGGAAGGCCAGTCGTCGAAAATTACGATAAAATCGGTGAATTGGTCGAAAGAGACCGGCATAGTAGCAGCCGTAGCATCGTTCAAGAGCTGGGCATGAGTCATCAAAAATTCATTTCAATTTCAATAAAAAAAAAATTCAATAAAAAACCGCAAGACTTTTTTGACAACCCAATATATTTATTGATTATAAATATTTGTTCACAAGTAAGTATGTTTTAATTGTTTTATATGGATATTTTTAGTGAGAGACTGAGTAAGGAAAATGTAAAGAGCATAAAGGTGGGTGTGATTGCGGTATAAATCACGGCGGAAAACTTGCAAATGTAAAAGTAAATATGTGTACATACCAGAGAACGTATAATATAGAGAAGGTTCGCCGTGTTGCCAAATTTACGATATTTCATTTTTTGGAGGGGTACTTTTTTCTATTAGTGGATTTCACCACAAAATCAGGGGTACTCTTTTCTATAAGCGGATTTCATCAATTTTTAACAGGAGCGTCGAAAATAGCAGAATTGAGCATTTTCAGTGTTAAATGAGAAAAATGATGCTAATTTCAATGTACGCTTACAGATTCGCATATTTACAATGCGAAAACGGCTATGGATATCATATATATCAAAGCTCTACAAAAAAATATTTTTTTTTGTTGCCCGGATATCTGCGAAAATTTTTGTGTTTTCAAGTGTCCAGATCACGAATATATATATGAAAGTACTGAATGTGCTCTTATTTTTATGATTTTCACAAATCTTATAATTTGAACAATAATCAGCTTTTTATTCATAAAAATCGATTTTATCAGTCATGATTAGGCTTCTGCACAACTTTTTCGCGCATGCAAACATCACGTGATCCCTACTCTTAGCGATCCCCACCCTTTGCTCCGCCGAACAGCTGAGATCGCAGTTATTCGACAATACGAAGTACCTCTACGTGAATCTAAATAAGTTCTGCTAAGTTAATATTTCGTTTCAATCACTGCACATATTTAAATATATATTTGTTTTGTCTTTTAAAATATGAGTTCGTCAAAAAGAAAGTGTAAATATAGTACTGATTTGTTCTGTTATATTTGCGGTGTTTATTTAACAAAAAAACAACAACGAAACATCACAGACTTTGTTAAGGAGGCTTACACTGAATACTTCGGTTTTAAAATGGACAAACTAGAAAAACCATGGGTTCCTCATAAAGTTTGTAAGTTATGCGTTGAGTCTTTACGGTTATGGAAAAAAGGAGAACGTTCTGGATTAGACTTTGGTATTCCGATGATCTGGATGGAGCCTACAAATCATTTCGATGGTTGTTACTTTTGCGTTGTTGATGCTAAAGGTTTTAATCGCAATCAAACCTGGAGATATCCAGATTTACAATCTACAAAATTTCCTATACTACACAGTGAAAATCTTCCTCGGCCTATTTACGTTTCAAAAGAAATTCGAATGCCCTCAGAAACAATGATGTTACCAAATTCACAGAAATCTGGACAGTCTACAAGTGGAAGGTGAAACATCTACGCCCAAGTTATTTTCTCAACATAAACTCAGTGACTTAATACGTGATCTCCATTTATCAAAACAAGAATCAGAATTGTTAGCCTCAAGATTGAAAGAAAAAAATTTATTGGCCCCAACAGTGACAATTACGACATAGAGGACACGAGAAAAAGAGTTATTGCAATTTTTTAGTGAAGCTGAAGGTCTGGTGTACTGTAATGATATCGCGAAATTACTTTTAGACATGGGTTTAACAGAATATAAACCTACTGAGTGGCGACTTTTCATTGACGGTTCTAAAAGAAGTTTGAAATACGTTTTACTGTACAATGGTAATAAATTTGCATCTATTCCAATCGCCCATTCAACAAATTTCAAAGAGGAGTATGAGAATGTAAAATTAGTTTTAGAAAAAAGTAAATACAACATCAGTGGCCGATCTGTGTAGATTTGAAAATGGTTAATTTTTTACTCGGTCAACAGAGTGGATACACGAAATACCCGTGCTTTATTTGTATGTGGGACAGTAGAGCAAAGCAACATCATTGGAATCAAGATGTTTGGCCTGTGAGAGATTCTTTTAATGTCGGTAAAGCCAATGTAATCAGAGAGCCATTGGTAAGCAGAGACAAAATCATACTCCCACCATTACATATTAAGTTAGGAATGATCAAGCAATTTGTAAAAGCATAAGACAAAGACGGAGACTGTTTTAATTACATTTGTAGAAAATTTCCTAAGCTTAGTATAGAAAAGTTAAAAGGTGGAATATTTGATGGTCCTCAAATACGGCTAATGATGAAAGACTCAGATTTTATCAAAGTCATGACTGTTCCGGAAGGTAAAGCTTGGGAAAGTTTTGTATTGGTAGTCAAAAATTTCCTAGGTAATCATAAAGCACCAAATTATGAAACAATTGTGCAAAATATGCTGACAAATTTTCAGACTCTAGGAGCAAATATGAGTATAAAGTTACACTATCTTCGCAATCATCTAGATAAATTCCCGGATAATTTAGGGAATTATAGGGAAGAACAGGGAGAGCGGTTCCACCAGGATCTAAAAGTGATGGAAGAACGGTATCAGGGTCGCTGGGATTGTCACATGATGGCAGATTACTGTTGGTGTTTAAAAAGAGATTGTCCAAAGAAGAATTATAAAAAAAAGCTAATAAAAGGCATTTTAAGGGAATATAGTATAAGTTTTTAACATTTTTTTCTCTATTTACTTCAATGTTTGTTAATCTTTCAAAATAAAACTAATATTTTCAACATTTATGTCATTTTATTTCTTGTTTTCCGATTTTTTTGAATTAAAATGAAAATAAAGATTTTAAAAAAATTGAGAGCAATTCTTACAAAATCATTGATAGTTTCGTGAATTGTGAACATAAATATATCTAAAATTAGTCTCATATCCAGGGCAACAAAACCACTGTGTACCAGTGTATATATTCTCCATATATTTGATAACAAAGCTCATTACCCAGCAAAACCTGCGTGACCGAAACTCCCACACATTTACACAATTTTTACTTATTACTAACACACCCTCACAAATCATTTAATTGCGTAAAGAGTCTATCCGCTGTGCCTTTTGATTGTTTTATATTACAAGCTCTTCACACAACATCTTTTCTATAAAAACAAAACAAAAGAAGACAAACTGATTTTGGACTTGCCACTGTTTATGGAAAACGATGCATGTAAAAGTATACAACATGATAACATGATTGTTTACATTCGTTTATTCGTTGCGAAAATTCGAATTCAAAGAAAAAGAAATTCGGCACGCGTGTTAAATTGTGAAAAATTTGTATTCAAATTAAATTGGGTTATATTTGATGAAAAAAGTGATTAAAAACGTGATTATAAAAGTGGTACATATATAATTTGAAAAGGTGAGTAAACGGAGTACATTTTAATATGAAAAAAAATACATTTAGTGCTTACATGAGCCGAGAAAAAAAGGCTTTTAATGTCAGTGCCTCCAAATTTGCCAAAATATGTAATATTAATGTGAATTCTGATAGTGATTCAAATGTGGAAGAATTGAGCTCCGTAGATATATCTTTGAATGATTATGATAGCCAAGATACCATTGATAGTGATAGTGACAATGTGAATATTGTAGTGAAAAATGATAAATGCAAAGAAATAAAAGCTTGGGCTTTACGCAATAGAGTGTCCCACAATACAGTGACTGATTTGCTTCAAACCTTGCGAAAAATAGGTTTAGTGGATTTGCCCTTAACAGCAAAAAGTCTATTAGGTACAAGTAGAAAAAAGGTTAATATTGAAACCATTCCAAGTGGCGCGTTTTTATATAGAGGAATTCAAAATTATTTTGAGAAAATTCATTTCCTCACCTTGAAATAAAAGATAGCGTTGTACTTGATATAGGAATAGATGGTCTTAGATTATTCAAAAATTCGAATAAAGTATTATGGCCAATTTTAGCGTCCATCGTTGATTTGCCAAACGAATTGCCATTTACAGTAGCATGTTTTTCTGGAACAGAAAAACCCTGGAATATTAACGATTTCTTAAAAGACTTTTGTGAAGAAGTAGCTTATTTAAAAGAAAACGGTCTTCAGGTAGGTTCTTCTTCCGTTAAAAAGAAATTTAACATTCGTTTATTTTGCTGTGATTCTCCCGCTCGAGCTTTTGTCACAGGTGTGCAATCGCACACTGGAAAAACAGCTGTTCGAAATGCGATCAAATCGGAGAATACAAAGAGAGAAGAGTTTGTTTTTCAAAACGAGTTAATCAATTAAGAACTGACTTGTCTTTTAAAAATAGAATTGATAAATCACATCATATTAATCCATTTAAATTTAGAGAAAGCATTTTAGAATTAGCTAATTTCAATATGGTCTCCCAATTTCCATTAGACCCGATGCATCTTGTAGATCTTGGTGTATGTAAAAAGTTGCTTCAATTACTAATTAAAAAAGGGAATATAACTGTAAGCAAAATTAACGAAAAAATAACTTTTCTCTCTAGTTTAGTTCCTTCTGAGTTTGGCAGGATATGTAGAAGTTTAGATGAAATCAGCAATTGGAAAGCGACAGAGTTTAGGCAGTTTTTATTGTATATAGGCATATTTGTCCTAAAAGATTGTATTAGTAGTGACCATTACTACCATTTTTTATTATTGCACGCAGGAATAAGGCTGTTATCATGTGAAAAATCATATAGTACTGAAGCTAACGTTGCCCAACAAATATTACAAGAATTCGTTGATTTGTTTGGGAATATATACGGAGACCATTTAGTTAGTTATAACGTGCATGGTTTACTGCATTTAACTGACTGCACTAAGCAATTCGGTCCTCTAGATCAGTTTTCAGCCTATAAGTTTGAAAACCATATGCAATATTTAAAAAAACTTATAAATAAACCGAATAAAATCCTTCAGCAATTGCATTTAAGACTTGATGAAAGAACTAATACAAACATTGAACCCAACAAAACTTTAAAAATTAATTTATTTAATATAGATTTTAAAAAGGAAAAAGATTCTTATTGTTTTAGTGAAAAATTAGGGCCCATAAAAGTAATAACTATGTCAGACGAATCTGGTTGCGTTATGGTATCTGCACATTGTTTTTTAGATGTTGAAAATTATTTTGAAGAACCTTTAGAATCGTCATCGGGTTTAGGTATTTTAGTAGCGAAGGAATTAGATAAAAAGGTATTTAAAATCAAAAAAGACGATATAGTTTACAAATATTTCTCTATTCCACATGAGGGAAAGTTTCTCCTTATACCCATTCTACATCATTTATTTCATAAATTTTCAAATTAGGATTTTTAAGTATTTACATATATTTTTCTCGGCTCATTTTATTACATTTTCTTAAATTTTTGGAAAAGAACTTTGATACTGCCAATTTTTATTTCTCAATTAGATGGAAAATATATTTGACGAAATTGACTTAGAGGATTGTCCAACAACGTCTTCAACTCCCGCAAAAGGTATGTAAATAAATGTAAACTTACAAAATTTCGTTTCAATATATTGTTACGTTTTTGTTATTGTAGACCAATTACATTTAAAGCGTAAAAAGTTTAACACGTCTGGTTGCTACAATACAGAGGTCAGCATTTCAAAACGACCTGTGGAAGGAAACGGTAATCTAACATCCATATAATTTATTTCTTTAAATTTGTTTAATTTATTATGTTTCCAACCTTTTTCCAGAGGTTATTGACATTTTAACCACTATTTCCAAACAGCTTGACAATTTGACGACGAGGGTATGCGATTTGGAAACTAAAATCGATAAGCATTTAAAAGAAAATGTATGTGAACAGTTTTTATATGCATACATTATTATTTTTCTCTACATGTCTCTTTGTTTCTTTTTCAGATTATTCATAAAAGTGAAGAAATGGCGCAGCAAAAAACGGTTCGTGAATGCAAGGTCCTCATCCGCAAAATTCATCAATCGGTATGCCGAATGACTGGTGAAGATGTCGACAACGTTCAAACAGAAATTGCTTCCACCCTACCATTAAATACGCTTGCTGCAGCTTTGGAAATGGACGAAAAATTGAAATGCGACGAATTTGCTGCTACAACGGTAAGTAATATATAAACTTTTTTCAATAAACAATTCAGTTTTTACATACTATTTTTATTTACAGAAACAATTCGTTTTGAGGATAAAAGGTACTTCAGATAGTGTACATGATGTGTTGCGAAGTCTGTACACTGATGAACTACTTTATTTATGTAACTGGGACGGTAGGGGTGGGAAGCAACCTCTCTCCAAATTCCTGCTGGTTTCCAACATTTTATACGGTAAATTCTGTTTTTTATTTAATTTTACTTACAATTATTTGTTTTAATTTGTAATTTTCATTATGTTTTTTATAGATTCATTCATAACGTATGGATTGGCAATGTTCGAAAAACAAGTTCGAAAAGCCATTGAAATGAGCCACCATAGGCACAAACAAAGAATTTATAGGAAGAGGAAAACTGAGGAGTGAACCCTTTAAATATTTAATAAAAAGTTACATGCATTTCTGATATATTAAAAATAATTATTTTAATACATACTAGATTTTAAGAAAGCATTGCAAAGCAGGAATTGAATTAATAATGAAATATTTATTTTAATTTAAACTTTAATGTAATTTTTGTTAAAAATGATTTGAAAAAAAATTAAAAATTAAAAAAAAAAAAAAATCTTTTATTTTGAGATTCGAACTCGAGTCTCACGGAATACCAAGCCGTGCGTTTAACCACTAGGCTAGTATAGCAGGCAGCGTCGCGCTTTCCTGGAACCAGTTTTCCCCGTTTGCCTTAAATTTAACTAAAGTGTGAGTAGTGAGGATATAGTTTTATTGTAGCAGAAAATGTGTGCTCAAGAAGGTGATAAAAAATCACATGTATACAAAAGTTTTGGGAGGTTTTTTGATTCGCCCTTAAGAACGTGATAGGAAAGTGTGACAATTAAACCTGCACGCGTTACCGGCATGTCACTAGGTAACATGACCGTCACTGTTCTAACTGGGTAGTATGTATGTATGTATGTATGTGCAATTTGACCTATTTAATGATTAATTCCATTAAATCTGTCGAAATGTATAATAAAGTGTAAAGTTTGTATTATTACTTAAATATTTAATTGATATAATTATAATTCATGTAGGTTTGTTAGGTTATATATTTATATATGTATGTATTTACATATTTGCTTTGGGCATTAGAAGTTTTGATAACATCTTAAAAGACCATGTCATATGCATATAAATATGTGTACATGTAAACAAATTTGAAAGAATCATTCGCATAATGTTTGTAAATTTGTCTACACACAAATTTCCTATTATTTCATACATAAACTCCGTGCAAAGTTTGTACCACGGACAACCATTGGCCGAACTTCACGTTTTGTCAAAAAGTCAATGTGTTGGTAGAAAATCCGAGCTGTACCGAAAAAAATCAAACAATTGTCACCGCTTCCCTTGCCGCTGTATACCTTCGCCTACAAACCAGCGTAAATATGTATGTTTGTGTGTGAGCTTGCATACATAACGACGCAGGTGCGTAAAAATATTTCAGAATTACAAAATATTTTTCACATTCCTTGACAAATACAGTCAATCCCGGTTATGTGCCACAATCAAAAATTGTGCTGTTAAAAATAAAAATGTAATATGTATGGTATAATCGTGTTCTGAATTATCATATAATTGTCTATTTATTAAGAATCTCACTATATTTATTACAATATTTTATTCTAAAATAGTTATTTTTGCGTTATTGTGTTTGAATGACTAATTTGGATGTAAGTACGGCGGAGCGCTATACGTGTGGTCCGTTCCCTTTAGTGGTTGAAGTAGAAGTGAGTGAGTCGTCTGTGTGTGGCTGGAGTGTCTCCTTTCTACGGTGTCGTAATGGCCGACTCATTGAATCGTCACGCCGCGTAGTGGCTGGTGAGTGAGACTCGTTGGACTGAGACGGTAAATGAGTGTTGTCGGTGAAATCAGCTGTGGACTGGCGTGGCGTAGCCGCCACATCCACTCCCCTCCCAGTGACTTGGTCTAAAAGAGAAAGGCATGAATTGTTTTGTGTTGGGTTGGGTGGTGTGGGTTGTGAGTTGTCTGTTAACTCAATGTATGCTGGCTTCAGCATGTCGATTGAGACTGTTTTGTCTGCCCCATTGATCCTGATGATGTAGGTTTTTTCGTCTACACGCTGGATGACTTCATGGGGGCCAATGTACGGTTGTTCCAGAGGTTCTTGATGGAGTCTACTCTCTTGAAGACGTGGGTGTACGTGTCAAGGTTTTTGAGTAGGAACAGCTTGTGTTTGGTGTGATGAGCTGTTTGTGTTGGCCTGATTGCTTGGATGATTTGCCTGTATTTCCTCACGAATGTTTGTGGATCAGCTGGTGTGCTTGCTGTTACAAAGAAATCACCGGGTATACGCAGTGTAGTCCCGAAAAGCATTTCAGCAGGTTCGGAGTGCTTGTGGTCGGTGAAGATGCTGAAGTTTCTTCCCTCGAGAATGTGCTTGAAAAACTTGATGGCAGGAAAGATGGCCAGAAGTTCACGATCGTACGTGGAGTATCTGGTCTCTGCTGGACTGAGCTTGCGGGAGAAAAAGACCAGTGGTTGCCATGAGTCCTTGTGTCGCTGTTCAAGAACGCCCCCAATGGCTGTATCCGATGCGACGGATCTCAATGAGAGGATGGCGTTTGGTGCGAGGAAAGCCAGGCGCGTGGCTTGGATGACACTTTTCTTGCAGTCTTGCCAGGCTTTATCTGCAAAAGGTGTCCACTGGATTTTAGTGTTGTCCTTCTTCTTGGCATGTTTGAGAAAGTCCGTCAGTGGTGATTGTATCTGGGCCGCTTGAGGAATCGCTCGCCGGTAGCAGTTGACGATCCCCAGGAAACGACGTAATCGGCGATTGCTTGCGTGCGTTCGGCGGGTGGAGTGTAGCCGTCTTTGTTGATGGTGTACCCCAGGTAGATGAATTCAGACTTGCCAAATTGGCACTTCTTTGGATTGATGGTGAGATGATGTGTACGAAAGACTTCAAAGATGGTGGTGAGATGTCGTAGGTGCTGTTCGTGGGACTGACAATAGACAATCAGATCGTCTATGAAGCAGCCCACCAAGTCTAAATCTCTGAGGATGTTGTCCATATGTCTTTGAAAAGCCTGCGTGGCATTGCGTAGTCCGGGTGGCATACCTAGAAATTCAAAAAGTCCAAAAGGAGTGGTTACAGCGGTTTTGGCAATGTCTGACTTGGCCATGGGTATCTGGTGGTAAGCCCTGACTAAGTCGATAGTGGAGAAAACGGTGGATCCGTTGAGACGCTGGAGAATGTCATCCCCATGAGGGACTGGATATCGATCTGGAACTGTATTTGCGTTTAGTTTTTGATAGTCACCTGTGGTGCGCCATCCACCAGTTTTCTTTGGCACCATATGGATAGGGCTGGCCCATGAGCTGCTCGATGGACGGATCACGCCATGATGTAGCAGGAGGTCAAAGTCATCTTTAGCTATTTGTAGTTTATCGCCGGTGAGACGTCGTGGGCGCTCAAATACTGGTGGCCCAGTTGTCTCAATGTGATGAGCAACTTGACTGTCAGTGGCTGTGACAGAATTGGTGCTGAGATGAGTTATGTCGATGAATTGGTTGAGTAATCGCAGGTATTTGGCGTCATGTGCACCAGGACAGATTGAGCGGTCGATTGTTGAAATTCTGTGTACCGTGGCCTCAGATAGTGTGCCCTGAGTTGTGCATGACGAGGTTGTATCGATGAGACATGGTCCTTTGAGATCTAGGAGCAATGCAAAGTGGACCAGGAAGTCTGCACCCTGAATGGCTGATTTAACATCTGCGATTATAAAATACCAATTAAATGTACGGCGAAGATTGAAATCAAGGGTGATGACTTTTCTACCGTAGGTTCGGATAACGGTCCCGTTGTCTGCGAAGAGAGTCAGACCATCTTCCTTGAGCGTGTGAGTGATGGCGAACTTGGGCATGAAAGAGATCACTGATCCAGAATCGACAAGAAATCTCATGGTTGTTGTGCGATCATGAATGTGAAGGCGATGCTCTCTGGTTGGTGGTGTGTTAGCCTCTATGCTGTCGCCGGCCGCTTGATGGTCGACAGCAAAGTTAGTTTTCCGCCGATGAATCGAAGGTGCAGGACGCTCGCACTTTTTGGCTCTGGACCCATAGAGACGGTGATAATAGCAGAACTTCTTCTTGTCTTAGGCTGGCTCTTCCTTTGATGATGAAAACGGCCAGATGCAAGTTGGGGTCGATCTCGAGTAATTCCCTGGTCCTTGATACAGGTCACAAGGTCGGCTATGGCAAGTTTAAGGCCTAACAAGTCCTTCGCCATGCTGGTGAGCAGAGAATTTTCGAATTTGTCGCCCCTGTGTGCTGCCTGGGCAGGCTGGTGATGTGTAGCCATTACGGAATGGCCAGCCTGGTTTTCCATTAGCTCGTCTGCAACTTCAGCAAGCTCATTTAGAGGGGCATCTTTGAGTAGCTTGAGACACCGGCTGGTTGATGGTGGTAACAATGCCAACCATTTTATACGCAGTTAGTCCTCTGAGGCCCTGTCGCCAATGAGAATTCTGAGCTGGCGCAGGAGCTGGGTAGGTTTTTTATCATCGAGTTGAATATCTCGTCCTTCAGCATCGCGTACTTGTCGGTCTCTGGTGGATTCTGCAGGAAGTCCACTAGCTGTAACATTGATTCAGTGTCCAAAGCACTAACGATTTGATTGCAACGTGATGCGTCATTAGTGATACGGGCCGCCTGTAACACTGCTTCAACCTGAACAAACCACAAACGTGGCTTGATGAACCAGAACTGCGGGAGTTTGCAACTAGACACAGCTACAACTGATGCAGTGTTCTGTGCTTCATCGGCGGCGTCACCGAGTTGGCGAGTTAAAATTCACTGATTTGTTTGGCGTATGCTCTAATGGCATGTCAATGAATCGATTGAGAGCACGTGGTCACTGGTTTGCACAAATTTTTAGACACTGATGAATGAGAAATTACAACGAGCGTGCATTTGCAATTAATATTAACGTTTGCACTTATTTGTCTGTATATTTTGTTAATTAATGAATATCAAAGTGTTTGAATTTCTAATTGTTTGAATATGAAGACACGCGGCGTGTCACTACACGTATGGTGAAAAGTTACACTTTAACGCGTGGAGAGACAAAGTTTCGAAATCCAATTTAATCACGTCGGGGTCACCAATATGGTACAATCGTGTTCTGAATTATTATATAATTGTCTATTTATTAAGAATCTCACTATATTTATTACAATATTTTATTCTAAAATGGTTATTTTTGCGTTAATGTGTTTGAATGACTAAGTTGGAGTAAGTACGGCGGAGCGCTATACGTGTGGTCCGTTTCCTTTAGAGGTTGAAGTAGAAGTGAGTGAGTCGTCTGTGCGTGGCTGGAGTGTCTGCTTTCTACGGTGTCGTAATGGCCGACTCATTGAATCGTCACGCCGTGTAGTGGCTGGTGAATGAGACTCGTTGGACTGAGACGGTAAATGAGTGTTGTCGGTAAAATCAGCTGTTGACTGGCGTGGCGTAGCCGGCACATATACACGGATACTTAAACGAGTCGTACTTAAAACAATAATTTCTATGTATTTCAAAAAACAAACCGTGAGATGCAGCAAGATATAATACAGGCTGTTAAGAGTGATGAGGGAGGGGGTTGATTTTCATTTAAGCGGAGTACAACTTAGCCGCGGTTGACTGTACACATGAATCAGAGGAATATTGCATATTTTCTTTGAAACATTTCTTGAATTGAAAATCGACAAATAAACTATGTTGTCAATTTTATTTTAATATATTTTAATACTTATTTTTACGGGGTTGTCACTTTTTCCTTCTCATACATTTCACAAATATGTATATTCAATCTATGATATTTAGCTTTTTAAATCGTCGCGAAAAGACGCTTGTAGGCAAGGCATGCTCGGGGAGATGTAATAGCGTCTGCTTTTATGAATGAATCGAATATGCTTTTTGAAATTACGTTTGAATGAAAATTTTGTTGTTGTGTAATTTACTATAAATTCTGACGTCGGCAATTTCGCTGCCATATTGGTTTCTGATGCTTTTTCAAACGATTGTTGTTTTTGTAGAACAATATTTGTAATTTTTGGGAGTGACATATCCACATGTGAACGCATGTAAGTATGTATGTATGCTGTGTATGCATTGTTGTGGGAATGTCATACGCACATACTTGTTTACATGTGTACTCATATTGTAAGTATGTATGATGGTTTTTGAGACTATTGTTGTTTTTCAGAAGAATGTTTGTATTCTTTTATTTACATGCGTACGCATATATTATTTGTGTGAGAATGTCATACGCACATACATACATATGTATGTATTAGTTTTGAGGTTCTTTCGTTTCGCCTTTGCTTATGTTTTAAGCGATCCTGCTTGTTGTTTTTTTTTTTTTTGTTTAGCCCAAGGGAAATCGCTGGAGATTCGGAAGAAAGAATACTTCACTTAAATTTGCGCGGTATGGCATTATTGATTGAGAGTGGCTAAGCACACAAATATATTACAAATGCTAATGGCAGAAACATCGAATTCCGCTTCTCCCTTCGCTACAAGCGGCAAGCGTTTTGTTCTCGTTTTCATTCGAACAATGTTGCCATTACTCAATACGCATGTGTAGTTTTGTACACATCTAACTTTTCAATTATAATACAAAATATCAAAACTGAAATCAAACTATTAAAACTATTTTATATATTTATTAATAATAGCATTCGAATTTGATTTTGAGCTAGTTTAGTGGTTTAGAAACGCATATTATTATAATTTAAATGTGCCGCAATGTTATCAGCGAGGGAAAAAGGTGTCCAAAATTTAAAAAGAAAAATTAATCCACTTCAAGAAAGCTCTGGCAGCATACAATGTCTGCTATGTAAAAAAACATGTTCAGATGAAAAAATACAATACTCAAAGCCATTATGAAGCGCAACACGAAGAATAAATCGGTATACAGGTGAATCCTGTATCAATTTTTTTATGAACTTAAAGTCGTTTGACAACATTAAAGCAGAGGTTTGTAAGTTATTAAGTTGTTCCAAATATGGTATTATCTAGAATATTGTACTTTTAGGAGTGTTCTGCTGATAGTAACGGTGCAATCTATGTTAGCTAAGCGATTGCACTTAAAATGGTGTTAGGTAACCACACATTTTCCGATGGAGATTTCATTAAAGAATGCATTTTGAAGCCGAAGAACATCTTCCAAAGTATCAAAAAATATGCGTATCGCGGCGAACCATTGCACGAAGAGTACAGGATTGGCGAGTTATAGTGAACGGCAGTTAAAGAACCGAGTTTCCACTTTTACTTCTGTATCTTTGGCTCTAGACAAGAGTACGGATATAAATGATATTGCACAGTTGGCTGTGTTTATTCGGAGCACAGATATTGAGTTCAATATCCCAGAAGAGTTTCGAACTTTCTGGTAATGTATTGTGTACATAGTAAACGGATATACATATATTAGGTTGTCAAATATCTCCTTTCCGCCTTTTGGTCTTTTGAATTTCGCGGCTATGTATAAAGCGCTACAGAGCTCGTATTTAGCAATACTATACATCTTTGAAAGGTCTTGACCTAACTTACAAAACGACGCTATGCATGATTAGTTTGGATATTGCGTTCAACGGTTATAGACGTGGAGTTCACTTACGCCGAAATTCGCTCTATTTTTTCCTTCGTTAAAGGCAAACCTTAGAGAAACTTTCCGTGAGAATAATGATGTTTTGGGGGATGGTACTCTATCACTTCGAACTGCGGAGGAATGGTTTCGACAATTCAGAGCGGGTGAAAACGACACCATGGATAAGCCAGCCGGTGGAAGACCTGTAACGACGAATACCGATCAAACCATGGAAAACATTGAGTAAGACCGCATGTGGCATCTCGCGACATCGCCCAGAAGATTTGAGTTAGTTACCAAACCATATTACACAAAAAAGCTTGATGTTTGGGTGCCGCATGATTTGACGCAAAAAAACCTTCTGGACCGAATCAACGCCTGCGATGTGCTGCTAAAACGGAACGAACTCGACCCATTTTTGAAGCGAATGGTGACTGGCGACGTAAAATGCATCACATACGACAATATCGAGCGAAAACGGTCGTGGTCGAAGGCCGGTGAATCGTCTCAAACAGCTATGAGCTGCTCCGATATGACCAGACGCTTAATTCTACCATCTACTGCGAAAAACTGGACCGCTTAAGGCAGGCGATCGACCAGAAGCGTCCAGAATTAGCCAACAGGAAGGGTGTAGTATTCCACCAGGACAACGCCAAACCACACACTTCGTTGATGACTCGTCAAAAGTTACGGGTGCACGGATGGGAGGTTTTATCGCATCCACCATATAGCCCAGACATAGCGCCATGTGATTACCACATGTTCCTGTCCATGGCAAACGCCCTCGTTGATGTAAAGTTGAACTCAAAAGAGGCTTGTGAAAAGTGGCTGTTTGAGTTCTTTGCAAATAAAGGGGGGCTTCTCCGACGGTGGTATTGTGAAGTTGCCGTCTAGATCAGTGTTTCCCAAAGTGGGCGATAACGCCCCCTTGTGGGCGTTGCAGGTGTCAAGGGGGGCGGTAAGAGACCCAGAAAGAAAGTGGGGGCGTTGTGTAGAGGTCGGGGGGGTTATTTGTAATTTTATTTAGCTAGGAGGCCTCTTAGACAACGACTACATGAGCTCTCGACCCTCAAAAAGAACTTGTGAACATCAACTAATATGAATTAAAAGATTGCTCAAACTCGGTTCTATATTTCTCTCCGCGTAGTTCATATATCTGTCCTATTTTATTGAATATAGAAAAAATTAAAATCATGTCAATCGGTCGCTCCGTTTCATAACGGGGCATCTCGGCAGGATAGAATTTATAGAATACTAACTGTCAAACGTATTGCTATTGCCATTACCAAATCTGTATGTGGGTATTTGCTATCATAATATAATCATTTGCGCAAAGTTGTAGGGTAGGTAGGTTCGAGCTGATGTAGCGCATGCTTTGAGCTCTTAAATAATTTATTTTATCACTTGCGAAATGACGTCGGGTAGGTAGCTGATGTAGGGCACGTTTTGAGCTTTTGAACTCCTTAAATCTTTTATGTGGAAAATAAAAAAAGGATAAAGATCCTTTTTTACAAATGTATTTCTAGGAAAAATAAGAATTCATATTTTTGGACTACTATATAATAATTGTGCTTAAGTATTCCTATATAAACAATGTAATATTTATCAACGTATTTCTCAAAGCAAAACAATGTCGGAAGTAAAAAAGAAGAGACGGCAATACTGTGCGGAATACATTAAATTCGGATTCATTGAAAATCCCACAAACCCATCCTCGCCTTTGTGTCTTCTATGTCTAAAAACATTTTCGAATGAAGCAATGAAGCCTTCAAGACTGCAAGATCATTTGAATAAAATGCATCCAGATAAGAGAGACAAGAATGTAGCATATTTTCAAGACCTAGATAAGAAGCATAATACTCAGCCAAGTGTAGCAAAACTATTTTCAGCGGCTGCTAAGCAAGATGACGACGGACTTCGAGCTTCGTACAATATCTCTTTGTTAATTGCTCAAAAAGGCAAACCATTGTACATTGCGTTATTCATAGACAACATTTAGTTGCTAGAAACTTAAGTGAAAACCTATTTCAATCACTGCAATATGTCATCAAAGCAGTCAATACAATCCGCAACAGCTCTTTGAATGATAGATTATTTCATCAGCTTTGTGTTACTAATGACGAGGATTTCAATCGTTTGTTGTTTCATACTGAAGTTCGTTGGCTATCAAGAGGCAATTGTCTGACTCGATTCTACAACCTGTTTGACTCTGTTATAGAGTTCTTGGAAACTAAAGATACAGAATTTCAAGACAAGCTCATAACATCAATAATATAGCTTACATGACAGACCTGTATAAATTGTTCAACGACATGAATCTCCTACTGCAAGGCGATAACCTAAATTTTATTAAAACAAAAAACGTCGTTGCTGCTTTCGCAGCCAAACTGCTTCTACACAAAAAGAATCTGGGCAGACGTGAGTTTCACAATTTTCCGAATTTATCAGTATCATGCAGCAACGACGAATTGTTTGCCTACTGCCAACATTTGGAAAACCTCCACATTGACTTCACCGAACGATACCAGGACATTTTGAACTTGGAAATACTAGACTGGGTGTTGGATCCGTTTTCAAATGTCAACAGAGCTATGTCACCTCAGCTGGAAGAAGCACTTATAGAACTAACAACAAACGAGGAAATAAAAATCAAGTCAAAAAATGGTTACCAAGGATTTTGGCTACAAAATCCGATCTCGCCCTGGATTGTCGTCAATCGTTCACCGATTCTTGATAGCATTCCCATCGTCATATTTGTGTGAACGTGGATTTAGTGCTGTGGCAACACTGCTTACTAAAAATATAAATCGTTTGCTTGTTACCGAACGTGGCGACTTGCGACTGTTCTTGAGTAAATTGGAACCTGATATTAACAAACTTATTAAACAGCATCAGATTCATCCTTCATATTAGTTTTTATATATGGATCGATTATTTTAGTTTTATTTTTAATAAAATATTCTCTGTTTTAATACTATAAAGTTGTGTTTCAATAATCATTCTTATTGGAAGGTGGAGCCCGTAAGAGTTAACTTGAGACCTAAGCGCCGTTGTATGTTACCTACTGCGCTTAGGTTTCAAGTTGCTGGTTATGGTAAAAGTTTCGTTTAGAATTCTCCGTTAATATACATATATAGGTCACAATAATTAATTTGAAGTTATAGTGGTTTTTAAATAGGTGAAAAAATGGGGCGCTAAAAAAATATTTATTCTCAAAGTGGGCGGTAGACAAAATAAGTTTGGGAACCACTGGTCTAGATGAAAACAGATTTTTGAACGAAATGGCGCATATTTGAACTAAATCCAATCACTGTAACACTTTTTATAGAGCATTGAATAAAGAGCAAAAAAGCGGAAGGGAGATATTTGACAACCTAATATAATATAATATTTTGATTTTATTCTACAGGAATTCAAAAATAAACCATTTGAAATATTGCAAACTGGATAGCGGATTTAGCCTTTTCAGCTGATATTGCGGAACATCTTAATTATTTAAATTTGATATTACAAAGAAAGCATAATTTTATTTTCGACATAAGTGACGCAATCAAAAGCTTTACAAGGAAGCTTAAACTTTGGAAAGAGCAGTTGGCTGCAAGCAATTTCTATTTTTTTCCTCGTCTAAGGGCGTTAGGTGAAAATCAAGCGCTGAATGTTGAAAAATAATGTTGTGAGCTTTCAAATTTGTTAGTTGAATTCTGTGATAGATTTACATTAAACACACTTCAAGAAAGTTTTTGACATTTTCCTTTTACCATCGATGTTCGCAATGCACCACAGGAGTTACAGCTTGAACTAATAGATCTGCTCTACTCTTTTAAAAAATAAATTTGCGCAAACTTGAGACAGAATTACTCTTTATAAAGATCTTTGTTTAAAGAAATATCCTTGTTTGAAACTTTTTGCTTCGAAAATTATATTTATGTTTGGAAGCACCTACACTTGTGAACAATTTTTTTCAATAATGAAATTAAACAAACATAAAATAAGAAGTAGGTTATCTGATTTAAATTTTGGTACAATAAGCGCGTAGCTACAGCAAATGAGATTAAACTAAACATAGAATTTATTATATCAAATAAACTAACTTAAATGCTGTTATAAGACATATTAAAAAAAATTATTACTAAAATAGAATATTTATTATACTTTTTGTTATTTGTCTTACATTTTATAAATCTATAATAGTTACAAAGAAACTTAAAATTGTTAGGCAATTTTACAGTTATTACCCACAGTGTAATTTCCCATATATGCGCGCTAGTTATGGATTAAAAAAGGTTGTTTATTATTCTGTAGCAAAAATCAGACTGACTCTGCCATCAGATCAGCAACTCGAGTCTGACCCAATGTGTGGGTGTACCGCACATTCCAACAGACTCAAAAAATGCTGAGTCTGCTATTTTGGTCACGTACTGGCTGATCATGCGATGTGGTGCACAACTGCATGCCGTCAGACGCAACCTGAGATGTAACACCCCCAGAGCCACTCTGAGAAGTCTCCTGACTTCTTTTATTTATAATTTTCAAACTTATTTTTCCATTTTTTTGTTTACATAAGTAAATAGTAATAATAATTATACTTATTAATATTATTATAATTAAAATAAATTTAAAGTTTTTACAGGATGTATCAGTTTGTCAATAAATTTAGTTTTGTTGTTACTAAATTTTTCTTCATTAATTTTCATTTCACATTTCGCAAAATTTAAAAATTTCTGTCATCACAATTTTGTATAAGTTTCAAAGTATCATCGCTTATTTCTTGTATTATTGTAGTATTGTTATATTTAAATTCACAAGCGTTAAAAAAATACAATTCCTACTTAATTTTAGTTTTCTTAATAACGCATTATCTTCATATTTATACTGTTTTTTATTTATTGTTACAATTTTTTCATCCTCATGAACTATTTGCAATTTTCGTTTGTTTGGTAGTGGCATAATTAATTTTACATATACTTTAAAAAAAACTCTTTGGTATTTGAATGGCGAACACAACTGCTTCATTTTTGAAAGCTACTACTCCTACCTTGGTTAGTTTCAGTTTATAAAAATCTATGTCAAAGCTATCTATTTCTTCTTTAGTTAACATCCCTGGATGTACTAAATTGTTTTTAGCGGCGGCTATATTATTTTTAACTTCATGTATCTTCCCTTCTATTTGTCTTAATTTATTCATTTGATCATTGTAAAGAACCAATTTCGCTAGCTCTATCCTCCTTTTGTATCTGATTTAATTCTTTTAATATTTTACTTCTGTCATTCTTTACTATTGTTTTCATTAAATTAATTGACTCGTTAAAATGCTCATTTATGATAATCTGCTTATTGATATTTGTAATTTCATTGTGCGAATTTCCCTCTATTACTTCTATATGACTAATTATATCCTGCCGGTCCTCCTCGTCCATTACTCCGAACAACCATTTATACATTGTCCCTCCTATATTAATTAAACCTCTTTTCTTTTTTTCCTCTTCCTTGGGAGTAATCGATCTAATTTTTGCTTTAATTACTTTAATTTCGTTAAAAAGAAGTGTATTGTTACTTAGGTCTGCTTGTCTTATGTTTTCTTCCATTTCCTCCACCAAACTTGTTAGCTCTTTCGGCTGTATAATATGCAGGTTCGAATTTACTTCGTCAACGATTTCTACTTCATCGAGTTGTATCATGGTGTATCCTGCTTCTTCAATTATTGGTGTCACTTGTCCTACAAGTGCTGCCACCAATGTCACAGTTACTAAAAAAACACAATTATCCCCATGATCTGTAAAAATAAAATTATTTTATAACCGTTTTTTTTATGTGTTATTATCCCCATTAAATGCCCTTAAACTAAATGTGTCTTCATCCCTTTCGTTTGCGTTTTCAATATTTGTCAATTTCATTGGTCTTTTAATATTCGTCGGATGAACGTTCTGTAGTGGATTAATTCGGTAATACGGTTGATCTTTATGCCGTACTCTTTTCTAGTTTTTTATTGGACCTTCTTCTCTTGTTTCTATATAGTCTTCTCTGTACCTATTTCTATTTTGTATGGTGAATTGTTTCTTCTGGTCTATTGTATTTTTTAAAATGGTTGGATCAATACTATTTCTTGCGTTATTGGGTGTACATTTTATGGTTGGGTGATAGCGATCATTATAGTTACCTAAAACGATCTGTATACTCATTTCTGTTGAGAGACTTGGATTCTCAATTCCTGTTAGTTTTTCTAACAAGGTTGAGTGAAGCCTCTTATGCATTACCTGTATTACCTGTATGGGAGTTTGGTTTTGTTAAGTGTACTTCGACTCCTTCTGTATTTAAGAACTGAATCAACTGTTCCGCCCTTAATTCGTTGTCCATGGTGATCTTCTTTGGTTTCCCAATTTTCGTAAAATGTTCAATTAGATGACCTTCTTTGCTCTCCAATTTCTGTCAATTATATTGTATGCTGCTGCAAATTTTGTTAGTTTATCAATTACTGTGACAAATGACTGCCTTTTAAAATGAAAAATGTCCACATGTATTATTTCATTTTTATCTGAAGGTGTCTCTGTTAATTTGAATTTCGGCTTTAACGGTTTCCTGTCATATTAAATTTGCTTGCATTTTTCACAATGACCTATAATTAACTGTACATGTTCCCTTAAATTTGCATAGTATATTTTATCCTTAAGTGTATTGTAAGTCTCGTTTATTCCGCTATGCATTGACTCATTACTATGGTAAAGTGAAATTTGTTTAAGCAGATCTTCTTCTTGTATAATTTCTGTTGCTCTTTTTGTACATTTTATGAATTGCACCCTGCTATTGCAAGAAAACATGCTTATAAGTAGTAGTTGAATTTTGTGATAATCGGTCTCCTCTACTTCGGAAAAAATACCCACTTTGCCCTTGTCAATATGTCTTCGGAAAATATTTTTCAATATGTTCTCCGTATCAATAGGGTTGATCTCAATTACTTTCCTTCCATGTATTATTTGAACTTCAGTTTGAGTTTATATGTTATTACAATTTGGTTCTTAACTTGTTGACAATTTTTTTTTATGAAGAAGTGTTCTAATAGTTCCTCTTCTGCGGAATGTATTGTATCTGACATTTCTAAATTGGATTCTTTATCATTACTTTCGTCGATTTTTGGAGAGTTTTCAATTCGGCTTAAAAAATCTGCTACTACATTATTTTTCCCTTTCTGATATTCAATTTCATAATTAAACTCTTGCAGTTTCAATAGCCACCTTTGGTGACGTTGTGAAAACTCCCTTCCTTTATATTTATTATTTAAAAATACTATCGGGCAATGATCAGTTATAATTTTAAATTTTGTGCCATATATGTACGGCCTGAAATAGGTTATTGAATATATAATGGCTAGGAATTCTTTATCTGTTGTAGCATATTTCTGTTCATGGTTATTTAAAGTTCTGCTAATGTAGCACACTGGCTGACCTTGTTGAGAAAGCACTGCGCCTATTGCGTAATCACTTGCATCCGTTGTAATAGTAAATTCCTTATCATATTCAGGAAATTTTAAAATTGGATGTGATGATATTAGTGATTTCAAATTTTCAAAACTAGTTATGTACTGCGGATCTCTTGAATTTATTTTATAATCTCTTTTTAAATATTTGATATTGATTTTGAAATTTTGACAATGATATTGGATATGCAATTTTTGAGTAGTCCCTAATGAACTTTCTGTAATAACCAGTGGCTCCCAAAAAACTTCTTAATTGTTTTTCAGTTCTAGGTATTTTCAAATTTTGTATTGCTGCTATCTTGTCCTGATTTGGCTTAATCCCTTCTTTTGTTAAAGCATGCCCCAAAAATTTTGTTTCTCTCTTTCGAAAACTACATTTATCTACCTGAAGTTTTAAATTATGTTCCTTTAACTTTGAAAAAATTTTCTCTAAGGAGTTTAAATGTTCCTCTAATGACGTTGAAAAGATTAATACGTCGGCCAAATAAACGACACATATCTTATTTATGTATTCTCGTAATATGTCATTCATTAGTCGTTGAAAGGTAGCCGGAGCATTTTTTAGTCCGAACGGCATTCTTATATATTCGTATAATCCCACCGGAGATACAAAAGCTAACTTTTCAATATCCTTTTTATCCATTAAAATTTGATGGTCCTGATGTTTCGGAGGTAACCTACATATATATTTTTGAATTGATGGTTTGTGGTTCTTCTTATTTTGTGGACCACCGTTTTTGTATTTGTCAAGGCATCGCCTTCTTTATACATCAATTTTTCATACTTCTTTAGCAATTTTTCAACCTCTTTTCGTTCATTTGTTTTTAAATGATCCAATTGAATGTTTTGCATTTTACTTTCTTCCAATGCATATACTTGCTCTTGGATAGTTTTTGAATAAATCGGAATTTGAACACAATTTTTAAGCTCAATTTCTTCGTTTTAAATATCGATTATACTGAAATTATTAAATATAAAATCGTTCCATAGTAGAAGATCGTACGGTTTTTCAAAGTCTATTTTCAACCATCTCATCCTAGCATTGTGAGGGTATTTAAATTCTAGCGGGCATGGTGTCTTAAATCTTTCGTTAGACGCTCTTATATCACCATTCAGTGTACTAAATATTGTTTTATTTTCTTCTAGAACCAGTAACTTATAATGTTCGAAGCTTGATTTTTTTCATAATACCAATAGTAGAGCCTGGGTCTACCAATGCACACCATTTTTTGTTAAACAAATTAAGTGAAATTAAATTTTATTTTGATTTTCCGAGGCTAATTGGTAAAAAATTCCTCGTTGTTATTCGTTTCCTCTGTTCTGCTCACAGCATCAACATTCATGGGTGTTGAGCCATATGAACGTCTTGTTTGCCGAGTGCCGTTCTGTATATTTTGTCTTGCTGAATTACCATAGCCGTTATTAGTATTATTATTACGATATTGATTTGTATATTGGCCTGAATTTCCTGTCCGATAATTAGTTTATCTCTGTAGATTATTTGAGTGATAATTATTTTGCCCTGAAAAGTTGGTATTCCTTTGAGAGTATCGTCCCGAATTATTTTGTGTATAATAACGATCATGATTTTGATCGCCAATATTTTGTACCCTAAAGTTGTTTATTCCTTGATTATTTTGATTTTGGTTATTATTAAAATTTCTTGCCTTCTGAACAAATTGGTTTGAATTTATGTTTCTTGCTAAAAGTATAGGATTTAAATTTCCATCGTCTAGCCCTATGAAACTATATATAATTCCTGATAACTGAGTCAATGAAATTGAGCTCCTAATTGCGTAAGCACAAGTCCCCGATGTGATTTGCTTAATACATTGAATAAGCATACCAGAAAAAATTTCCTTCATTGCCTCCCCGTTTTCATCCAGAGCTCCAAATTCAGTTATAGCATCAATTATTTCATTAATTCTCCTGCTTAACTCACAAATGCTACCTACTCGTAATGTACTTATTTCTCTAGTTATGGTCATTTGATCTTTCCTTGGCTTAAAATGTTGTTTTAGTTTTATTTTTAAATCTTCCCAACTAGCTGGTGGGGCAAGATGCAAATAATTTTTTGCTTTCCCGCTTATTTTTAAATCGTACACTACTCTAAAAACTTCTTTTTCCAGGTTTAGATAATCCCTCAGATTCCTATCTATTGCTTCAATTAATGCTCGCAATTGGCCGGTATCACCCTCAAAAGAATTTACATATTTTAAATCTTTTTCAATACGTTGTCTTATTGACCTCTGATTATGTACTGCATTTAATTCTAACAATTGTGTAATTGCTACTAGACAGTTTTCTAAATTCCTATTATTATGAGCCATTTTATTTAAATTGGCTTATCTTTCTTTTCCGAGAACTTCTGTTTTCTTAAAATATCAATATTTAATTTATTCTTACAATACTTCTCTGCTGCTGCTGTTGTTGCTGTTGATGTTGTTGTTTTTTTTTGTTATAGCTGCTGCTGCTGTCTCCGCTGTTGCTGTTGTTGTTTTTGTATTAAAGGTAATCCAAATTCAGTAATCCAATGGAATATTTTAGAGTTTTCAACAGTTTTCTTTATTTTTTCTCAAAATAATTTTTTGTTTTGCGCTTTTCACAAATTCTTTCACTTTTTGCACTTGCACGTTTTGGCAGTAATTTTTTTTCTGCTTTTGCTATAATTTTCCAACTCAAATGTATTATTTTGTTCTGCTTTGGAATTTACATATATGATTAGCTGCGTCTTTGCCACATTTTTTTTAAAACAGTACTTTTGTTTAATAATAATTTATTTAGCTTTTCTTTGCTAGCTGAGCGGAGCTGAGCAGAGAATATGGAACCGTTCCGTTCGACTGCGCCAGTTATGGATTAAAAAAGGTTGTTTATTATTCTGCAGCAAAAATCAGACTGACTCTGCCATCAGATCAGCAACACGAGTCTGCCCCAATGTGTGGGTGTACCGCACATTCCAACAGACTCAAAATATGCTGAGTCTGCTGTTTTGGTCACGTACTGGCTGATCATGCGATGTGGTGCACAACTACATGCCGTCAGACGCAACCTGAGATGTAATGTTATAAAGAATACTATTTCCAAAGAATTTTAATACGAATATTTATTAATTGAGTTTTCCAAAGAATTGTTTGTCCAAGTGCATTTTCGTTAGCGAAAATGCAACAGTTAACAAAATGTACCATTAATTCCGAAGAATTTTAATAATTTGTATTTATTGTTGATTCAAGTGCATTTCCGCTAACGAAAATGCAACAGTTAACAAAATGTATAATAACTTTATTATTATTAATTGTATTACTTTGCAAAATGCACAAGACACATTTCCTGAGAATTGTTATGCAAACATTTATTTTTAAGTTGTTGCAAGAAAGCAAAATATTAGTATTTAAGAAAGCACGAAATAAAACGGAAGGCTGATTATCGATTAAACCTCCAACCCAGTTGTTTTATTTGTTCGTTGTTCATCACTTAGGTGAAAAAAAGTGGCGCAGTCGGTAGGATACCCGTGTATCCTTGTGTGTAAAAATTTGAAATCAAGTTACATAAGAAAGGAATCTTTTAAAACATACAAAATAATTTTTGCAAAAAATGAAAGTGACATTTGAACTTCATAAGATTGAAGAACGAATCCTTTAAAACATACGAAATATTTTTGCGAAAACGTTTAGTGAAAGTGACATTTGAACTTCATAAGATTGAAGAACGAATCTTCTAAGCATACAAAATAATTTTTGCGAAAAAGTTTAGTGAGAGTGACATTTGAACTTCATAAGATTGAAGAATGAATCCTTTAAAACAAACAAATTTTTCGAAAATAATACAAGAAAGGGGGTGAAGAAAAGGTTAAAAAAGATTTACTCTTATCGATGATAATTTCAGACAACAACCGAAATATAAAGATATACGAATATTAACAACTCATCTGCCAACTGCACATCCTAATCAACTTTAAACTCAAGATAGTGACAAATTTCTTTTCCATCCTTGGAAACACATCCAGATCAACTTCAAACCCAACACAGAGCCAGACAGACAGCAATATAATATTCAACAACAACATCATTATATTTAATTATTATTATTATTAAATGTATGTAACAGAAAAAATTTGCATAAAGTAAGAAATTGAAAGAAAATTACTATATACGTCTGGAAAACAAGAAATCAAAAAGTTGCAAGTATTCCTACATAAAGTAACCTTGATAAAAACCCAAGCAAAGAAACATTATTTAAAACATATTATTAAAGAGAACTTCTTTTTTCCTCCTCCCGAACCTATGAAACAAAAAAAAAAAAAAAGGGGAAATAAAATGGCAGTACCAGTTCAAAACATTATTACTATAAACCCTTTAAAATATCTTAATAACTTACCTGAATTCTGTGGCGACTCAAGAGACCTACAGACATTCACAACACTTATTAACCGAATACACCCACACCTACAAACATATGACGAACTGTCCCAACTAGTTTTTTCGGACATAATAAAATCAAAGCTAAAAGGAAGAGCAATAGAAATAAACTGCCACGCGACCTCATGGACAGAGATTAAAAACATACTACAGAATAATTTCGGGGATAGACGTTCTTGCGAAGAACTCTTTGACGAATTACGAAGCGTGACCTTTAGAACAAACACATTAGATTTTTACAATGACATGAAAACCAGGTTGCACAAGTTAAATAACAAATTAGTAACCATTTTAGGAGAAACCGAAGCAACTAGAGAGAGTGCAATGAACAACAAGCGCACTGCCCTCAATATCTTTAAAAACAAACTTCCTGAACCAATGAAATCAATCCTTTTCTGTAGGAACCCAGAAGACTTGGAACATGCTATGGACATACAGTTCCAAGCCGGGTACGCACATACAGGGAACAATAATGTGAACAACAGCACAGAATTTAAAACTCATTCAAGTAATAGGATAATATTCCTACTGTCTTTTTTATTGTATTGTGTATACAATACAATAAAAAAGACAGTAGGAATAGAACACAGTACGGGAATTCCCAACAACTATTCAACAGAAGGAATTTCCAACCAATGCCCCAAAATAACGGAAGAAATTACCAACAATCCGAACCATACCCACAAGCAAACCCACAAAACCCCAGTCCTCAAAACCCATCCTTCCAGAGACCAAATTTCAGAAACCAACCGGAACCTATGGACATAGGAAAAATAGAAGTGGCTAAAAATTTTCAGAAATCAGCCTCAAGAATAAATTACCATTTATAATAATAAAAACAAAGATAGGTTTTATAAGACTTATAATAGACACAGGCGCAACAAACTCCATTATAAAACAGGGTATCTGCGACCCTAAAAGAATTCATCCAACTAGCCCACTTTTAATTTAAACTCTCCATCATCGAATTTACGTTGACAAAAAGGCAATAGTACCCATGTTCGAAGAATTTAGCGACATTGGAACTAATAAGCCAATAGAATTTTATATAATACAATTTCATAACTTTTTTGACGGTCTAATAGGTAACGATATATTGAGACCACTGAATGCCTGTATCGATTATAAAAAGAACGAAATAAAGATCGATACGCAAAAAGTAGATCACGAAAATTTTAAGATAATCGAAAATAAAGAATCTAAACCATTGGCTGACCAAATTAGAATAGGACACTTGAACCCCGAGGAAAGATCACAATTGTTGCAAATAATAAAAGGATATCGTAATATTTTTTACCAGGAAAATGAAGGACTTTCATTTACTTCAGCAATAAAACATAGAATTAGAACTACAAACAACATACCTATATTTTCTAAGTCATAAGGAAGAAGTCACAGATCAAATCCAAGAAATGTTAAAACACGGGATAATTAGGAATAGCAATTCTCCCTACTCAGCCCCAATTTGGATCGTGTCAAAGAAGGCCGATGCCATCGGAAAACCAAAGTGGAGACTTGTAATCGACTATCGTAAACTGAACGAAGTAACGATAGATGACAAGTTTCCCATTCCGAACATAGACGAGATTCTTGAAAAAATGGGAAGCAGCCAGTACTTCACTACACTCGATCTAGCGAAGGGTTTCCACCAAATCGAGATAGAGGAAGAAGACATCCACAAAACTGCATTTAGTGTCGAAGGAGGGCACTATGAATTTCTGCGAATGCCTTTCGGACTAAAAAAGCCCCTGCAATGTTCCAGAGATTGATGAATAATCTACTCCAAGATTATATCAACAAAATCTGCCTAGTATACCTGGACGATATAATCGTATCTTCAACATCCTTACAGGAACATATGAACTCACTTAGACTTATATTCGCAAGATTACAGGAGGCAAATTTAAAAGTCCAGCTAGATAAATCAGAATTTCTAAAAAAGGAAACAGAGTTCCTTGGGCACATAATCACAACGGGAGTAGTCAAGCCCAATCCTAAAAAGATAGAATGCGTTGTTAACTTCCCAATACCCAAACCAGCAAAACAGATCAAGCAATTCTTAGGGCTCACAGGCTACTACAGGAAGTTCATAAAGGACTACTCGGCTATAGCTAAACCAATGACTAGGTGCTTAAAGAAAGATTTACAGATAAATATAAATGACTCGGACTACGAAAAAAGTTTTAACACCCTCAAGACCCTACTAACACATGATCCAATATTAACATACCCACACTTTTCTAAAACATTTACATTGACAACAGACGCGAGTACTTACGCTTTGGGAGCGGTACTTTCGCAAGATAATCATCCAATATGCTATGCCAGTCGCACCCTTAATACGCATGAAACAAATTATAGCACAATAGAGAAGGAATTATTGGCAATCGTATGGGCTACAAAATATTTTAGGCCTCTTTGGTCGTAAGTTTATAATAGAGACAGATCACAAGCCACTGACTCTGGCTCTGATGGCTCTTTTCTATAAAGGAACCAAATTCAAAACTTGTTAGGTGGAGATTAAGACTATCTGAATACGATTATGACATTAGGTACAAGAAAAGAACAAAGAATAGTAATGCCGACGCTGTGTCAAGGATTGAAATTGAACCCAGCATTACTGCACTGGAGTGCGACAGGGGAACGATAAAAAGTACTACTTCACCAATTAATATGTTTAAAAATCAAGTAGTTATAATGAAAACTACCTCTGGATCATTAAGAATAAGAAATACATCTGTTTTTAAAAATAAAAGAAGAATAATTTCTATGAAAGAAATGGACAGGGAAACAGCAATTACAATACTAAAGAATCATTTTAATCCAACACAAGTGAATGCTATTTTTATCGAAGACGAATTTTATACTATGTTTAAAACTGTTTACGAAGAACTATTTTCAAATAACCCAAATTTTGAAGTACTTAGATCTACACTCATGACGGAAGACATAGAAGACGAAAATCGATTAACTGAAATTATTAAAAACGAACATCTTGACAAAAACCATAGAGAAATTCAGGCAGTATATAAAGAATTAATTACGTGAATTTACAATCCTAAATTAAAACAAAGAATAACTCAGTTCATAAATAACTGTGAAATTTGTTACTTAGAAAAATACGATAGGAAACCCCCGAAGATCCCTTACAAAATTACAGAAACTCCATCCAAACCTCTGGAAACATTACATATAGACGTATTTTATACTTTAGGTAAGAAACTTTTTATGACAGCAATTGATAAATTTTCGAAGTTCGCGTTAGCATTTCAAATAAACGGTAGGAGTTGGACAGAATTTAAAACAAAACTTTTGCTGATAATCAATACTTATGGGAAAATAAATAAAATTGTTGTGGATAATGAACTAGGCTTTAAAGCTATACCGATACAAGAATTTTTGAAAAATGAGAACATAGAAATTCACTATACTTCCAATAGTAACCATACGTCTAACGCCGACATTGAGAGACTACACAACACAATCAATGAGCACATACGCTTGTTAAGGCACGATAAAGACAACAAAGACGAAAGTATAAATGATAAAATGATAAGAATAATAGGTTTTTATAATAATACAATACATAGCACGACCCGCATCAAACCGATTGATTTTGTAAATGGCAAAGTACACGAAGATAGATACATAGAAATTCATGATCTTATAAATTCAAAGAAAGAAAAGTACATTCAGAAGTTAAATGAAAACCGGAAGGATATAGAATTAGAAGGCGGACCAAATTACATTAGAGAGATAAGAGGGGGTAAAAATCACAGAAAATACAGGAAAATTAATGCTGAAAAAATAGATGATGACCACTTACAGATAACAGAAACTGGACATAAATATTATAAAGCTCACGTTAGACCTAAGAAGAAACACCAAGACAAGAGTAACCCCAAAATCAAAGCTACAATTAAATAAATGTAATTTTTTTTAGATGATTAAGTGAATCATAATGATGGCAACACTTACCCCAACATTCAAGACTCAAACTATCGACTTACAGGACGTATCGAACAATAATGGATACATACCGATAAAAACAGGAGAGACTAAAACTGTAGAACACTACATAAAAGTACTACACATAATAAACACCACAGAATACGAACGAACTATGGAAATAATCAAAACCAACATTGACATCCTAAAGATATTCAGCAGCGAATCAAAAAAATTAATAAATACAATAAATAAGAACTTTATGCTATTAAGAGCAAAAATAGAAAACCTTAACCCACATTTCCGAAGGAAACGGGCTCTCTTAAACATTATAGGAAACGGTCTAAAAATTATTGCAGGTACAATGGACAGTGACGATGAAGAACAAATAACTAAAACTCTTAAATTACTACATACGAACGAAGAAAACTTAACTAATGAAATGAACAAACTAACTTATATAAACAATTTCATGAACTCCCAAATCCAGAATATAACTAACCACATAAACTATCAGCAAAACATTATCGGGGACTACTTAATCAAAGTCAAGAATATTATAGAAAATAAAATTTCAACCATAGAGGACGAGATAACATTTATAGAGCACATATACCAGATTAACAACGACATCTCACTCCTACGGCATCACGTAGACGACATAGGACAGATTATTTTCTCCGGGAAACTGGGAATCATCCCCACAGATATTCTCAGCCAAACCGAACTCGAATTAATCACAAACTTCGACAGTTATACTAATATTAAAGTAGCCATAGCACTTCACGAAGGTAACATTATAATAATTCTCTCTATACGACAATATTCGCAAGATTCACTTTCCATGGTGACATTCGTACCCATTCCTGACAAAAATAATAAATCCATAAAGGTTAACCACTCTGATGTTCTCATAGATTTAGAAAGCAATATTTATAGCACATATATTAAAAATAATCTAAAAAGAAATCTTATAAAAATTAACGATGATTGTTTAAACAAAATACTAAACTTTGAAGAAGCTAATTGCAAAATGCAAACATTAAATACACAAGAGATAAGCGAAATAATTCCTGGAGTACTAATTCTTAAACATTTTAACAGCACAATATCCCATAACTGCAACAAAGCTAAATTAAACATTTCAGGAAATTACTTAATCAAATTCGAAAATTGTGAAATAAACGCGTTAAACAAGACTTTTACAACTGTCAAAATAAAAATACAAGACAAGTTTATTCTGCCTAATATCATTACAAAAATTAAAGACAATAGTAATACAACACTAGCAGACATAAAAAAAGCAAATAGAATACGAAGAAACACTGAAAAATATACTATATACAGATAAGAACTCAAAAATACTTAGTTTTGGTATAGATATCTCAATTATTATACCAATATGTATCTTAATTATTTTTATATACCTCTTTAAGAATACAAAAACATATATTCCAAATGTACAATTAAAAAATGAAACTACTATAAACAATCCGGCAAAGATAATATAATTTCGTCGGAGCCTCAAACTAACGGTGGGGGTGTTATAAAGAATACTATTTCCAAAGAATTTTAATACGAATAGGTTTTGTTTTTTTTTTTTTTTTTGTGTTTTATTGAAACGTAACAAGATATGGTTTTACATTTCATTCGAATTGCAACTAGTGACAAATGTACTAACAAGCAATATTTTTCATAACATATACGGTAAAACAATAAAAGCTCTATTAAGAACCTTGTTCAAAAATAAACTATGTATTAAAACTAAATATTATAATATTTGTTATTTGCTTAGAAGGTCATGGAACTTTGTTCTTTTCAATCTGCGCCTGCTATTTCTAGCCTCTCCTAGTTGTCGGGCTTCAGCGTTTACGTGGTTTTGCAACCTTGTGGCATGTTTCGATGCCGTTTCGCGAATGACTTCCCGAACCATTTTTATTTGAAGATCACGATGTAGATCTGAGTTCCGTATGTACCACGGGGCATTTACAATTTTTCGCAGGACTTTATTTTGGAATTTTTGCACCATTTCGATGTATAACGGTGCAGCGCATCCCCATCGCTGAATTCCGCATGTCCAAATGGGCTTTAACGTTTGAGTGTAGACTAAAATTTTATTTGAGGTTGTTAGAGGTGATTTCTTGCCGATTAACCAATTTATTTTGTTGTATTTTAGTTTTAGTTCTGCAACTTTTCATTGTATATGTTCCTTCCACTTTAACTTTGCATCCAGCGTCAAACCAAGATATTTCGCCGAGGTGGAGTACGGAATTACTTCATTCCCAATATATAAGGGGATATACGTATCAGTTTTGTTAGTGAAGTTTGTATGTATTGACTTAAACTCGTTGAGAGTAATATTCCATTTTTGTGTCCATTCTACAATTAGGTTGATTGAAGACTGCATTCTGTTCGACGACTCTACTACATTTTTACCAGTAGTAATGATGCAGGTATCATCTGCAAATGTGGCGATTGTGCTGTTTGGCGGCGTAGGCATGTCGCTAGTAAACAAAATGTATAAGAGTGGTCCCAGGACGCTTCCTTGGGGTACTCTTGTTTTTATTGGCTGTAACGCAGTATATGATTGTCCCTGCTTGATTCTGAAGTAGCGGTTGCTAAGCTAAGAGGCAAGTAGCTCAGTAAGATGCTGTGGGAAGAGAAGTCTTAATTTATGAAGTAAGCCCTGGTGCCATAATCTGTCAAACGCCTGAGATACATCAAGAAAAACAGCTGTGCAGATTTGCTTTTTTTCCATCGCATCCTCAATTATATCTGTTATTCGATGAACTTGATCGATTGTAGAATGTTGCGATCTAAATCCAAACTGATGAATTGGTATAAGGTCCTTTTCTTCAATTATGTTCTGAAGTCTTTTTATAGTTATAACTTCAAGTAATTTGGACAAAATAGGCAACAGTGAGATTGGACGATATGATGATGCTTCCTGTGCGCTTTTCCCGGGTTTTTGTACCATAATGATTTCAGATACCTTCCATGACAATGGAACGTATCTGAGATTTAAGCAAGCGTTTATTATCGATGTAAGTTTTTCTAATGCTTTCCGTGTTAGATTTTTCAGTACCTCAGCTGTCACCAAGTCGAAACCGGGCGCTTTTCTTGGTTTAAATCTACTTTTAATTATATTTTCCACTTCTTTAATTGTTGCTGGTTGGATTTCTTCTACGCATTGCGATCCTTCCATCTGAGGTTAAGTTCCATGGAACAGAATAGGACTAAACGTTTTAGCGAGTTTCTATGAAAAAACTTCCGCTTTTTCTTCGTCGCTTTTGGCCCAGGATCCGTTTGGCTTTCTGAGGGGTGCATTTGACAATATTGGTTTCCTAGCATTTTTTACTGCTTTCCAAAGGGAACAATCGGATTGTTTGTTTGGCGTTAGTTTCTCAATATAATTAGAAATATTTTGATTCGTGAATAACTTTATTTTAGTACTGAGAAGCTTGGTTAAATTCTTCAGTTCTGTTTTATATTGGGAAAATCGCGTGATTTGCCATTTTTTGCGTAGTTTTCTCTTTTTCTTTATGAGATCTAAAATGTCCGATGGATATTTAATATAAAAGTTTTTTTGTTTAGGAACAGGAGTACTTTTCCAAGCCGATTCCTGAATAGCTTTCGTAAATGTATGAACTTCATCTTCTAAGATATCTTGGGTTGTTATATTTGCTTCAAAATCAATATTTTTGCCGAGCATCACTTTGAAATACTCCCAATCCGTATGTCTATTAGAAAGATAAGGCGGAATGTCGATTTCTTTTATTTGGCCATTTAGGATTAGATATGCTGGCGAGTGGTCCGAATTTAAGTCCAATCCATTTTCAATAGTAATGAATGTCTTGGATATTTGTCGAGTGATGAAAAAATCGATCAGGTCAGGTAATTTCCTTGTGTCGGAAGGCCAGTAAGTCGGCTTGCCAGTAGACATGAAGTCGCATCCAGTAGCCGTAACAGCTTTAAATAGCTCTTTCCCCTTCGGTGTCGTAACTCTTTAACCCCATTGTGAGTGTTTTGCGTTAAAATCACAACCCATGATGAATTTCCCATGGTGTTTTAATATAAGTTCTGTGTACAAGTTCATTTTAATATTGTGTCTAGGTGGGCTATATATTGCGGTAATGCTTATTTTTCCGAAACTAGATTCAACCGATATGGTCGTAGTTTGGAATTCTGGGATACTTATGTATATTAATTTCTTCGTAGTGGGGAATATTATCTCTGATAATTATGGCACTCCCCCCTCTCGCATTGTTATTTGGGTGGTTCGAGCAATACGTCTTGTAGTTTTTGAATCTAACAAAAGTCTCATTTGTGAAATGAGTTTCTGATATAAGACTAATATCAATTTTTTCAACATGGAGTAATGTCTCTAATTCTTTACTACGTTTGAGCAGGCCATTGGCATTCCAGGTCATAATTTTCATCGGCTTCATTTTTGCGCCTTATTTTCACTGTGCTGTCTCTCTAGTTTAGTAAGACGTCCGTGGGTAAGTCTATTTTGCTCTTCTAGCCTATTAAGCTTGTTGAGAATTAACGAAAAATTACCAGTAATATCACCAGTGGCATTCGTATTTGTATGATTTTCAGACAGATGTTGTTGAACTTTATTAGCACCTTTAGTTATGCTGGCAAATGAGGGCTTTCCAGATTGATGATTTACATTAGTGTCTTCTTTCTGAGGAGCAGTGGAAGTGGAAGCGAATATTTATTAATTGAGTTTTCCAAAGAATTGTTTGTCCAAGTGCATTTTCGTTAGCGAAAAATGTTAACAAAATGTAACATTAATTCCGAAGAATTTTAATAATTTGAATTTATTGTTCATTCAAGTGCATTTCCGCTAACGAAAATGCAGCAGTTAACAAAATGTATAATAACTTTATTATTATTAATTGTATTACTTTGCAAAATGCAAAAGACACATTTCCTGAGAATTGTTATGCAAACATTTATTTTTAAGTTGTTGCAAGAAAGCAAAATATTAGTATTTAAGAAAGCACGAAATAAAACGGAAGGCTGATTATCGATTAAACCTCCAACCCAGTTGTTTTATTTTTCGTTATTCATCACTTCGGTGAAAAAAAGTATGTAACTCGCGCTCTCATTTGTAAACATGGTGTGGCAAAATACGTTGCTCTCATTTGTAAATATGGAGTGGTAAAATACGTTGCTCTCACTTCCCTCTTCATGTTTGCCCGCGATAATGTCCTCATCTAGCCCTCAAAATATGCACTCGTGCCCGAACGGGCAAAATGCCGCTGAGGGCTAATATGCCTACCCCTGTTTTAAGCGATCCTGCTTGTTGCTGTTTGTTTAGCTCAAAGAATATTGCTGGAGCTTCGCAAATAAGAATACTGGACTTGCATGTATACATTTTTTGTTTGTTTTTTGGTACTTTATTTTGTGGTGTGTTTGGCGACACGAATTAAACGTAAAGGCAGGTCGTTGAACCACGACGTTTTTTTGTAACCTTTGTATTCATTTAATCTATGTATGTACCATTTGATTATTTAATTACATAGGCATGTACATATGTTTGTGTATTGGAACAAAAAACCGGAGATATGTGTATACTCGTATAATATGCGAAAGTTGCAAGTAGGAATATTTGACCTTGTAAAAATTTAATTTAATTTTCTTTTTGAATGATATTGCGGTGAGTTTTGAAACACAAAATAAGCTTATAGGTAGGTACCGTACCTTTTTCAGTTATTTCGGTACATATGTACATACAAATATACCGAACTGTCTTCCTGTAAAAATAATAAAATACATACAGCCGTTGACAGCTAATTAGAAACGCTCCCTTTTTTGTAGGTAGCTGATGAGTATAATGATAAAAAATTAGGATATACCGTTATTTATATTCCTAAAAGTCTTGCACTGTTCGTGTTAATATATTTACTACTAAATTCACTCTGTTTTGTAGTTGTGAAGTTAAAGTTCTTTTAATTTTTAACCAAATAGTGAATGCGTTACGATATACGAGTAGAAGGGGAATTAAATGCGACAGCTAATTACAACCAGTTTTTTAAAGAATAAAAATTCCTTCTGGTGCTAATTTTTATTAATAATATTATTCATTGCTGGTAAGGATGTTTACTTTTTTTATTTATTTATAATAATTCATATAACAAAAAAGAGTTTTATTATATAAATACATAAACGCAGCACTGGCTACGAGGCCTTCAGCCGTCTTGTAATTATAACTAGGTGAAAAATTCTAATTGCTATGGGTTAGTAAAGATGTAAGTTGCTTAAATATATTTTAACAAATCGTTGGTTTTTAAGAATCTATATACAATCATCACGTTTTTTTCTGTAGGTTCACTTAGTAGTTTTATGAGATCAATGTTGCCAGAGTTGTGGGCTGTTGGGTGAAGCATCGGACAGAGTGTGAGTAAGTGTTTGATAGTAGCGGTGTCATCGCAAAGGGGGCAAATGGATGGGCTTTTACCCGATAGTAAGTGAGCGTGTGTTATGATAGTGTGTCCAATCCTTAATCGAGTATATGTCTTCATTGCGCTAGTTGGAACTGTTGATGAGTAGATTATACGATTTCTGGCTGGGTTTATGACCGCGTAGTGATGTTTAAATGTTTTCCATTCGCTTGCGTTTTTTTGATGCCTTTTTGCTTAATAAGGTTAAGAATGTCTTGCTTGGATGAGACGTAGTATGTTAAGGCAGGAGTCCTGGCTACATTTTTCGCAGCGAGGTCTGCAAAGTGGTTGCCTGTAATACCAGCATGGCCAGGGATCCACATTACTTGGATTTTCTGAGGGGCACCAATGACCGCGTCTCTGATAACTTCTATTATGGGATTGCGATTGGAAGGAGACGTTATTGCAGACATACACGATTTGCTGTCTGTACAGATGAGGAACTTTCCTTTAGTCTTTTTTGCGTAATTAACTGCATGAAGGATAGCAGATCCTTCAGCGGTAAATACAGAGCTCGTTGAGGGAAGAAGCCAATTGCAAATAATTTCTCCTGTGGCAGTGACAACTGCTAACGAAGTGGAATCGATGGACTTGGAGCCATCCGTAAACAATAACTTCCAGCCATTATTTGTGTAATTAGATTCCAGTTCAGCAAAGGTTTGTTGAAAGACTTCGTTTGGTGTGTTTTGCTTGGACAAAAACATAAGCTTATTCTGTAGTATTTTATCATTGATCAGACAGGGAGGATGTCGAGTGGTGAATTTGCGTGTTGCGTTACGTAAAATATTATTTTCTGCAGCGAAACTTAAACATCTCGAAATAGCCGATTGTATTCTTGGAATTTTTCTTTTTTTCGTGGCATGCGTGATAGTTGTATTTAGTAATGGGTTGGTGTTCTCAGCCGTTTTCGCAAGAATTTGAAGCGAAGAATCTATAATTTTATTTTGAATAGTTGGTAAACCAGATTCAGCCATTAACGTTTTTATTGGCGAGGTAGGAAGGCCCGGAGACTTCGCCGTATTGCGCAATGGTAAGGTGCATTTAAAAGGTTGATACTTTTGGAGCAATTGCAATAGATGGGGAGCCCATAATCTATTTTTGAAGTTAGCAAAGCTCTGACAACATTGACTAGTGTGTTCGGATGAATAAATGAATGCTTAGACGAGAGATATTTAACAATATTTAATCGTGATATTAACGAGTTTCTGACATATTTACAGTGAGCATTAAAATTATAATTAGAGTCAAAAATTAATCCTAGTATTTTTAGCTGTGTTTTACATTCGATGTTAGTTTGGTTGTGGGTTAGTGAAATACCGTTGCAATTTTGCTTCCTACATACATGGAGGATATGTGTTTAGTCTAAGGAAAGTGAAGCACCAGACTCCAGTGACCAAGTCTCAATTCTGGCGAGTATATTAGTAAATAACGATTGAGCTAAATTAACGTCAGAGACTTTTGTGTAGATTAGGACATCGTCAGCATAGATCTGGTGCTCAACTCCTTTGTAATTTTTTATCATCCTACTAATATCATCGAAAGCAATGATAAAAAGGAGGGCTGAAAGAGGTGAGCCTTGCGGCGTACCATTAGAAAGCGGAAGTGTTGAAGAAAGAAAACCATTTACGTTGACTTTGAGTTTTCTGTTTGTGAGAAAGTTAGTAATAAAACGTATCATATTCTGGCCTATTTTCCATTTTCTTAGTTGTCGAATAATAATATGGGCTCCAATTTTGTCGAAAGCTCTGTGAAAGTCAAGAGATAGTATGGACACGTGGTTTTTGCTGGACAAAGCGTTAGTAATGAAGTAGTCTAGTTGGATTAAAGCATCTAACGTGCCTTGACCTTTTTTGTAGGCGACTTGATTCCGTGATATGAACTTGTTTCGCTGAGCATACCACATCAAGCGGTTAGCCACGATCTTTTCCAAAATTTTGCCCATACATGGAAGGAGGGAAATCGGCCTATAGTTAGCAAGTTCATCGGAGGATTTGTGTGGTTTAAGTATTGGTATGACACAGGACGTTTTCCAAAATTGGGGGTAGACACCAGTATTGAAAATTTTGTTATAAAGCTTTACCAATCGGAGCTTGAGGCTTTTTGGCATATGTCTGATAATTGGATAAGAAATTTTATCTTGCCCCGGGGACTTACCCTTAACGGTAGATGCAACGAACTCGAATTCAGACAGTGAAATGCTGGTTTCTATTTGTTTAGCAGAAAAAGAAAGAGGGGAGACAGAGTAGGAAGTGTCGGACAGTTTGGTGGTTTTAGAGGTTTGAAACTGTGTGCTGAATGAATTATCTGAGCTTGTTTCAGAATAGTGGTTTGCAAATAACTCGGAAATATCGGATGGATTGGTTACCAAACCTGTTGGCCCCTTTACGCATTGAATGGTTAGATTTCTAGGCACTCCAGAAAGTTTTTTTAAAGCGTTCCATATTAACTTAGGACTAGACGAAGGATTTATTTTGCTTGTGAAATCCTGAAAACATTTACGCTTGGCCTGTTTCGTGGAACGACGGAAAAGAGCATTGGCTTTCCTGAAAGATATTAAGTTGACTAGTGATCGAGCGCGTTTGTATTCATACCAAGCTGTCTGTTTTTTCGCCCGCAATTCAGCGATTTCTTTATTCCACCAAGGAACACTCTTTGAACTTGCTGTTGGCTTTGTATGAGGAATGCTAACATTCGCTGCTGAACGGATAATTTTGTTAACCTCGCACTTTCTTGGTTAGGGTTGTCAGATATTGGGGTATTATTGCCATTTATCTCGCAATGTGTCTGAAACTTCTCCCAATCAGCGTAATCAGTTTTGAATACCTTATTTATTTTGTGGTATTTAGTTGTTGAACCTAGGTGCAATTTTAGTACAATGGGGAAGTGATCGCTTCCATGCAGGTGATCGGGTATACTCCATTTGCACTCTGTGGCAAGTGTGTCGGTGCACATTGTAAGATCTACATGGGAAAAGGTGGAGTGAGTGGAAAAGTGTGTCGCGGATCCGTTATTCAAACATATTAAGTTAGAGGAAAGTAAAGCGTCTTCAATGCATTTGCCCCTCTTGTTGGGTATTGGAGAGCCCCATAGTGGACTCCATGCATTAAAATCACCAGCGAAAATTAAAGGAGTAGAAGCTTGGTTGATTAATTGCAGGATGTCTGTACTGGTAAAATGTTCATCTGGTGCAATATAGGTGCAGATAATGGTGATTTTTTTAACTAAGATAATTTCGATCGACATAGCCAGCAAGTTGGATTGAATGGCATTAATTTTGTGTGGAATATCTCTTCTTATGAGAATCGCAATACCTCTTTTACCTGTGCTAATATGTGGAAGATTGTGAAACATGCCAATGTACTGCTTAGGAGTAAAAGCCGACAAGTTGAAAGAGATGTGAGTTTCATTTAAGAGTATAATAGCTGGGGAATGATCTTGTATTAATAATTGAAGCTCATTGTAATTATTAGTGTAGCCGTTTAAATTCCATTGCAATAATGGAATCATAAGATCTATGGAGGAAAAAAAGAAAAAGGGAAACAGGAGAGAGCTAGAATATCAACTCGTATGAGCAGTCAGTTGAAGCTGAGTGTCACCAATTGAGTACTAGTTCAAAAGAGAGTAAAGGCTAAGCGTATTTATTCAGAGTCAATTTCTATTTGTTCAGTATGTTGAGTAGAGTGTTGTTTATCGTTGGAATTGCTTGTTGTTGAAAAGAGATTTTCGTGATTAGGTGGATTAGACTGCACGGTAGTGTTGGTAGTAGTGTTGTTGAAGTCAGTATATTTATTAAGCGAGTTTAGGGAGTTGTTTAAGTTAGTAATGAGAGAGGCTGTTGTTGGACTGAAAAGTTTGGGATTTAAGAAAGAGGCTTGTTGGGTACAGTTGTCGCTGATATTTTTAGCTGAATGTGAGACGTTGTTGTAGTCTGAACTGATCGATGCAGGCTTGTTGATGGAAATATGTTTGTTGTTGGCGTTTGATGAGTGATTTTTTTTAGTTAAAGAGTTTATTGATGAGTTGGGAGCAGAGGTGACCTCTGCGTTTTGTTTTGAATTACTAGGCAAGTCATTGTCGGCAATTCTATGAGTATTTTTAGATTTTGTGAAATTGTTGATGGCTGAAATTTTTGTTGGTGTGTTGGATACAGAGGATACCTCTTTTGTAGGTTGAAGCACATGTGCAAAGCTAGCAGTGAGGGAAGGGAGGGAAGTATTTTTCTCTATACTTTTTAAGGGCTTCGTGCATACTGCACTTTTCTAGTGTCTTTATTTTTAAAATTTCTTTGGTTTGCATATACTTTGGACACGTATAGTCCGAAGAACGATGCTCGCCAGAACAATTCGCACACATAACTCGGATGCAGTCATTATCGTGTGGAGAAGAGAAATTGCAAATTTCGCATGTTGGGGAACCCTTACAATGTTTTTGCGTATGACCCAATTTTTGGCATGACCTGCAGCGCATTGGATTAGGCACGTATGCGATGTTTATTTTGTTTGGGAGGGAATAACTGTTGAATGATATTAGCATAACACCAGTAGGCTTTATAACACCTTCAACTTTGCGAGTGAACTTATAAACCGCGGAAACTTCGTAAGAACTCAGTCCTTCTATTATTTCGCTTTCGGGCACATCGTTTAAAAACGGTGCATAAATGGTGCCTTTGTTGCAATTAAGATGTTGATGATAGCTAGCGCTAACAGCGCCAATGTTGAAAAGACATTTCGTTTTTATAAACTTTTCTGCTACTTGCTTATTTTTCACTAGCAGAAATAGGCTGCCGTCGCGTAATTCACTAATTTTGTTTATATCTTTGCTCACGGTAAGTAAGGCATTGTAAACACGAAAACAAGAAACCTTCGAAAGGGGTGTAGAATTCTCGTCGGATTTAATCACAATATACTTTGGATCATCACTTTTTATTGGCGGTAATTCAGGAAAAGCATCTTGCAGTTTTTGATACGATTTTTTACGTTTTGGTTGGGGACCTTGGGCCAGCGCAGCAAACCTGTTGTCCCCGAACTGGAAGCCCGCCGGGGGCATAGTGGAAAAGTTATAATACACTGATATAAGTATTGGATTATATTTCTCACTTAAAATAAGTATTAATCGCGTTACTTAAGTAAGCAGACCGTAGTGCAAAAAAAAAGAACACCAAAAGAGAGCTATATGAATAGCTATAAACTCAGAGAAAGACGCTAACTCAACTGCTCAGTACGAGGTTTAGTCGGTGACTGGGTTTAAAACATATCAAAATGTGTTGTTCAAGTTTTTTTAATGAGGCCGCTGTACACCTACCCTTTGCAGCTACATTTTTAATCTTCGTCTGCCTGGAAAGATGTGCAAAGAAATTTCGAATAAGGTCAAATGCTCAAAAAAGATTGTTTTGAATATACAGAATTTTAAGACTATTTTCAATATTGGACACAAAAAAAAAACTTGAAAAACTCCAACAGAAATATACCGCAGACCTACTACTGTCTCCCGAGAAAACCCAAAAAAGGAGTTCCACTGACATTTTACATGAAATTCAAGACGAATACAATGTCCAAATATCCAAGAGCGCAATTGCCCGGCGTTTGGTCGAATCTGAACTTCACGACAGGGCAGCACGCAGAAACCCACTTCTGACTAAAATTCGTAGAAATGACGCGTAGACTTTGTGAACTCTTATTGGTCTAAGACAACAAAGCAACGGAGGTATGTCGTTTGTAACAAAAATTAATTGCTTAGGTCCTGATGGTCGAAGGTATGTTTGAGAGACTGCGACTAAATGACCATATAAAATGTAATGCCTTGAAAAATGATTTCAGTTGTTGTTTTATATACTTGTGAATTCAAATCTGGCATTAAAGAAGTTAAGTATGCTCAATTTTCGGGTTTAATATTTTCAGTACTTTTAATTTAGGGTTTTCACAAGTCTCATAAAGTTATAAGTTATTACAATTCGAAAACATAGGATTGAGAATTGTAAATGTAAAAATTTATAATTTTAAGATTTTACGATGCTTTACGACGGGTTGTGAATACCCAATTGTTTTTTTTTTCTTGTTCGAAAAAAATCTTTTTTTAATATATAATTGGGGAATCTCAGTGATCCTCACTATAGGTAAAATCAATGAAATATTCGATATAGGGGTAATGTTTCCTGCATATTGCTTGTGAAGTTGGTGTACAGCCTCGAATCTAAATGACCATAAATATTTTAAGGGTCCAAACTTTTTTATTACAGATGGATAATGCACCAGATTATGATATTTTGGTTTTAAGTATTCTTTAAATAAAATTTGGTATGTATCGCTATGCTATTTTATTAACAATCGGAGGTTACTTAAAGATGTATCATTGTAATTTGGTAAAAGTTATTGATCAATTAAAGTTATTTTAAGTATGCTTTGTTAGATGATGCTGAAATCTAAAAATATATTTCTGAAGATTTGATTACATCTTTCTTCCTTACAAATATATTCATAAATTGTTTGGTTGCCCTGATCTGATTTTAAATGTTTTATCAGGTCATTCGGTGTTCGATAAGTTTTTGTACAAATGAAGCAAAGTAGTAGGGGCATTTTTCGTGAAAAGTAGACAGGTGTAGGTAAGTAAGTAAAACTTATTATACTAGTTTGCTTAAAAGGTTTGCCACGGAAGAAAAATCCTCCGATTTTAGTTAAAAAAAAATGTTCTAAAAATGCCCATACTTGTTTGCCTCTTTGTGCGTATTTAGTATTAAAAACAAACGACAATTTTATAAAAATATCAACGCACTTCATGTAGGAGCAGCACTTCCATTTAATGTCATCGCAAAAAATATAAAATTCGGAAATACGTGTAATGTCCGTTCCAACGGCGATAATTCTAGGATGACAGTTTTCTTTTCTTTCAGCAAAACGATTAATTATTTTGATAACTTTAAGCTGAATATCATTTGGTGTTGCAACGATAGTGACAAAGTCATTTTGAGCATCGGCTATTGTAGGTTTATCGATTTTATTAAGACATCTAGAAGGTAACAAAGCATGAATAAGAAATCTTAGTTATGCAATATATTGTATCTTTAAAATTATTTATTTAATAAAAAATTAATTAATAACATTAAAACCAAATAATTATCATTTGAAATTTCTTTGTTGTATAAAGGTTTTAATTACAATTCTCTGGAAGGTCGATCCGTTATTTCTTTTTCAAATACATATATCCAATATTTTTTTATAGAGATCTTCCAATTTTAAGAATAACAAGTAAGGAAGGGCTAAGTTCGGGTGTCACCGAACATTTCATACTCTCGCATGATAAAGTGATAATTGAGATTTCATTATCCGTTATTTACATACATATTTTTCAAATACCGTATTTCTATACAGTTTTATTCCGCTATCATTATTGGTTCCTAATGTATATATTATACAGAGAAGGCATCAGATGGAATTCAAAATAGCGTTATATTGGAAGAAGGCGTGGTTGTGAACCGATTTCACCCATATTTCGTACATGTCATCAGGGTGTTAAGAAAATATTATATACCGAAATTGAAATCGGTCCAGTAGTTCCTGAGATATGGTTTTGGTCCATAAGTGGGCGACGCCACGCCCATTTTCAATTTAAAAAAACCCTGGGTGCAGCTTCCTTCTGCCATTTCTTCCGTAAAATTGAGTGTTTCTGACGTTTTTTGTTAGTCGGTTAACGCAATTTTAGTGATTTTCAACATACCCTTTGTATGGGAGGTGGGCGTGGTTATTATCCGATTTCTTCCATTTTTGAATTGTATATAGAAATGCCTGAAGGAAACGACTCTATAGAGTTTGGTTGACATAGCTACACTAGTTTCCACGCCCACTTTTCCAAAAGAATTACGTCCAAATATGCTCCTCCCTAATGCGATCCTTTGTACCAAATTTCACTTTAATATTTTTATTTATGGCTTAGTTATGACACTTTATAGGTTTTTCGGCCATTTTTTGGGCGTGACAGTTGGCCGATTTTGTCCATCTTCGAACTTAACCTTCTTATGGAGCCAAGAAATACGTGTACCAAGTTTCATCATGATATCTCAATTTTTACTCAAGTTACAGCTTGCACGGACGGACGGACAGACGAACGGGCGGACAGACAGACATCCGGATTTCAACTCCACTCGTCACCCTGATCACTTTGGTATATATAACCCTATATCTGACTCTTTTAGTTTTAGGACTTACAAACAACCGTTATGTGAACAAAACTATTATACTCTCCTTAGCAACTTTGTTGCGAGAGTATAAAAATTTCCCTTTGTCTGGGTATAAGCTTTCAAAGTCTATTTCGATCTAATACGAATGAAGGAAAATTATATTTCGCAGAGGTTGAAAGTTTAACTAAAATGAAGTGAACGAAAAACTCAATATAAAAAAAAGGGAGTAATAAATACTTATGAGATCACATCCACTGTAGTCATTATACCGTGGCCATTCCAAAAAAAGCCATTTAAGGAAGCGCTTCCCTAATTTCCGAAATTCTCGTCTGCGATGCCTGTTTTCGATAGATTATTACTTGTTCCCATGGACTGCAGTTGTGATGTAGCCAACACTTTCTTTCCCAATATTCATCTTTTAAAAATTGGCTAATTACATACCAGAGGAAATTGATGATATGGGCTCCAACACTTCTAAAACAGGTTTTGATGTGAAACCAGCTTTTTTACGTTTGTCCAGCGTGAAAATAATTTGGCTGTATATATGTAGATAGATAGATAGATAGTATTATGGGGTAATGCACCGCGACCTAGGCTCTATTATGCCCTCTCCTATATCACATGTCTTCCCAGAGTCCCAGCAGCCTGAATAGTTCCAGGAGTGGCCGTCTCCCCCGGGAAGTAGGCGGATGAGAGGACGAAGTCTGAACCTTCCTTGTCCTTCACCTGTACCGCACCAGATCTTGCGTTAGAAACTCTGAAATACAGAAAAAGTCTATATCGTCTCTAGCGACTACACAAGTGCGGGGTCTCTCGCTAGAGAGATCCCAGATTACCTTGCTTCTTCTCGTGTGGAGGCCTCTTACCTCTCCTCTAACCACCCAAGGCTCTTGGATTAAAAGGATGCCCAGGTTATCCGAAATAAACCTTTTCACAATGACAGCCGAGGCTGCCGATGCGTGATGTAGGTTCACCTGAGTAACTTCTATGCCGGCGCTGGAGCTCATAATATGGGTTCGATGAGAAACAGGTCCTCTTCCTGCATGTCGTCATCAACCTGCACCTCCAGCCCTTCCAGGAGCTCTTGGGTGAATGGCAGCATGTCTTCTTGCTCGTTGGGGAGCTCGTTACTCCTGCTTTCATCCGCGGCGGTGGTCACAGCTTTCCCAGCCGGAATGGGCTCGTTCCACCCTGAACCTACAACACTGCTCGATACGACCTTCCACGCCGTGGTTCTTAAGCCCACGTTTTGGTTTTTCACTAAACCAAGCGCGAAGTCGTAGTTCTTGTCCGCACTTCTTTGGAAGAATACCGCCACACTGTGCAGTTGTGGTATATCATCGCCTCTCTTAACACACAGGGCCGGACCCTTCCAACCCAATAGCCTTGGCGTGTTTTCCGTTAGCCGACTTCTCATCTTGACAGTCGACCAGCAGCATGCCACCCTTGAAGAATATGCCGTTAAAGGCGCCGGTGTACTCATCGCCCACGAACAAAGCGTTTACTAGGCAGCCCTGGAGAGCCGTCTGCTGTTTGGACCCTAGGGCCTCCGCCGGGTAGTTGCGGGGCAACACGGCCATCCGGATGCTCCTCACGGCCTCCGAGTATTTTCGACTTGCGGCTCTCGTCGGCTACTGGTTGGGGTTGAAGCGTTTTCCACTGGCTTCCTGCGGTTTATCCTCTTGGATTCTTTTGGACCTGGGTGGCTCCTGAGGAGTTATTTTGCCGCTTTTTTCTTCTCTGTTCGACTGGGTGCCTCTTGGGGTGCCGGCCTAACTTTGCTTCGTCCCTCCGACGAGGCTGCTTTGGCTCGGCGCCGCCTCTGATTTCTGCGCCTTGTTGCAGACGAACCGCTCGCACCTGCACGTTGTACATTATTAGGAGAGGGGGTGCTCCCCCTGCTCCTACTCAGAGCCCGCTTTTCAGCTGTCTCCGGTGTCATGCCGTAATGGGGGAATCTGTATTGTGGGCCTCCCGGTCTATTCTTTTGGAAGGGGAATCTGAAATGTCCGCCGCGCCAGAGCCCCTTGACGTGGTAAGGCCACCGTTACTTTCGAGGGAAGGCTCCGTTCGAATACAGCCGAATTTACCTCCTGGCTGCCAATCATTCAATGGGCACGGGAGTCGCATAACACCCTGGATTTGGAGGTGGTAGCTCTTAGTCGCTGCACACATGCAGCCTCTGCCAGCCCCCAGGAGAGATGCTATGTAGCATCACCCCTGATGGTTGGGAGATGCCGTACTGTGTTGCAGTTTAAGCCCCTGCACCGCGACAAGGTGCCTACTATTCGCAGAGGAATTTGACTGTAGGATTTTCTTGTCATATTTTCCATATCCAACCATATTCATATTTGTCTGGTCCATATTTATTGTTTAAAACCACTAAAAATCCATCAAATAATAAATACAAATAATCTTCACTTTCACCCACACTCGCTGCTTGTTGAATTGAAACTAGAACTATAGTATATAAATATGATACGAATTTCGTATGATATTGATTATTGAACATAAATACTTTTGAAATAAGAAGAAATAATTATGAATTGTATTAAAGAGAATTTCTAAAGAAAACCAAAGGAAATTCTTTATATTTTTCTTCGTTTCTTATGTCCGGTTCACCTCTCAGCCTAAACCTGTTCATGACGACAATCTCATCAATTTTATGTGGTATTTTTCGCTCTGTGCACTCTACTTAGGTCACACTCGCACCTTCTAAAAAAATCTACTTAGGAAAGGGGAGCTCAAACAAGATCATGCTGTCTTAGAAGAATACATACCTCCATTTAAATCACATGGAGAAAGTAAGCCCATGGGAAAAATCGTCAACGGGAAATACTACTCCTTTTACAACAAAAGTTAGTCAGGCATTCAATGCCTAAATATCCACCACCTCGGGAAATTCCTTAAGAGGGTATGCTGGTCTAGGATTGTGAAAAAATCGATTTTTTTTGCATATTTTGAAAGTTTAGACTTTCAAAAATAAGACCGTGGAAGGATTTTTCAAAATTCTACTTATTTTCGGAGATACAGCCGCCGTGGCGTCCATGTTCATTAGAATTGTCTTCTAAACTTTAAACGCGTTTTTCTCGAAACTACTTTTTTTGAGGTGGTTGACATGATATCTCAAGTTCTACTGAACCGATTCCTTTGAAATTTGGTACATATCTTCTTTATACAATGCTCTATCGTGTCTGCTTTGGATTTCCAAAAATTTTGATTTGAAGTATTTTTAAAAAAATCGAAAAGGTTGAAAAAATCGGGCCAAAAAAAGTTTTTTTCAAGTCGACGCCATTTTGTTATTATTATTTTTTTTTTGAACATGGTCAACCCGATAACGACATCCTTACAAATGAAGAATCTTCTTGTTTTTTGTGTCTTAGATCTCTACAAGGATTGAAATCATGTCAACTAGGACTAACCATTTTTTTGAAGCCCCCAATCCACCGGCCCGTATCTCGACGAGTTTTGGTTTTTTTTTTGCAATTTTTTTATACGAGTATTATTTAATGTCAATAAAAACCATATAAAAAAATGGATAGTAAAAATTATTTTAATTTTTTTTATCTTAGTTTGAAAAATGCCTAAACTTCATGCGTCTAGACCAGAATACCCCCTTAAATGATATTCTATTCACGGGATCCACAACCAGATTTGATGCTCCTCCTATGAAATTGGCGTACATACACACAGGTTATCTATGGGGATGTCGAAAAAATAGTCGGGCATAAAAATTATCAAGATCATAGCTAGCCATTCCTATACTCCACGAACTGGTAGAAGACACAAAGTCAGAATTTTTTCTGGCAACACAAGTGCCAAAAACTCAAACAAATGTAGACGATGTCCTGCCTGGAAGTCACAGTCTTCCAGAAGCATACGATTCCTTGTCACAGATAATAAGTGCCCTCAACACCGCGGGGTTTTCATTAATAAAGACAACAGCTTCTTATTCTTCTTAATTGGCGTAGACACCGCTTACGCGATTACAGCCGAGTTAACAACAGCGCGCCAGTCGTTTCTTCTTTTCGCTACGTGGCGCCAATTGGATATTCCAGCGAAGCCAGGTCCTTCTCCACTTGGTACTTCCAACGGAGTGGAGGCCTCCTCTTCCTCTGCTTCATCCATCCGGACAACATGACCTAGCCAGCGTAGCCGCTGTTTTTTAATTCGCTGAACTATGTCAATGTCGTCGTATATCTCGTACAGATCATCGTTCCACCGAATGCGATATTCGCCGTGGCCAAAACGCAAAGGACCATAAATTTTCGCAGAGCTTATCTCTCGAAAACTCGCAAAGTCGACTCATCCGCAGTTGACATCGTCGAAGCCTATGCACCATATAGCAGGACGGAAATTATGAGTGACTTGTATAGTTTGGTTTTTTGTTTGTCGAGAGAGGGCTTTGCTTCTCAATTGCCTACTCAGTCCAAAGTAACACCTGTTGACATGAGTGCCAAGTCGCGAGTGCGACGACTGTTTGTTTGATGACAGGAGATATTTCGTTTTGCCCTCGTTCACTGCCAGACTCATTTCTTTTGCTTTCTTGTCCAGCCTGGAGAAAGCAGAACTAACGGCGCGGGTGTTGAGGCCGATGATATCAATATCATCGGCATACGCCAGCTGCTGTACACTCTTATAGAAGATGGTACCTTCTCTATTTAGTTCTGCGGCTCGAACTATTTTCTCCAAAAGCAGGTTGAAAAAGTCGCACGATAGGGAATCGCCTTGTCTGAAACCTCATTTGGTATGGAACGGCTCGGAGAGGTCCTTCCCGATTCTGACGGAGCTTTTGGTGTTGCTCAACGTCAGCTTACACAGCCGTATTAGTTTTGTGGGAATACCAAATTCAGACATCGCGGCATAGAGGCAGCTCCTTTTCGTGCTGTCGAAAGCAGCTTTGAAATCGACGAAGAGGTGGTGTGTATCGATTCTCCTTTCACGGGTCTTTTCCAAGATTTGGCGCATGGTGAATATCTGGTCGGTTGTTGATTTTCTAGGTCTAAAGCCACACTGATAAGGTCCAATCAGTTTGTTGACGGTGGGCTTTAATCTTTCGCACAATACGCTCGATAGAACGTTATATGCGATGTTGAGGAGGCTAATCCCACGATAGTTGGCGCAGATTGTGGGGTCTCCTTTTTTATGGATTAGGCATAGCATACTTAAATTCCAATTTTTCGGCATGCTTTCGTCCGACCATATTTTACAAAGAAGCTGATGCATGCTCCTTATCAGTTCTTCGCCGCCGTGTTTGAATAGCTCGGCCGGCAATCCGTCGGCCCCTGTCGCTTTGTTGTTCTTCAGGCGGGTAATTGCTATTCGAACTTCTTCATGGTCGGGTAATGGAACGTCTGCTCCATCGTCATCGATTGGGGAATCGCGTTTGCCTTCTCCTGGTGTTGTGCGTTCAGTGCAATTCAGCAGGCTGGAGAGGTGTTCCCTTCATAATTTAAGTATGCTCTGGGCATCGGTGACTAGATCCCTTTGGGGGTTCTACAAGAGTATGCTCCGGTCTTGAAAGCTTCTGTAAGCCGCCGCATTTTTTCGTAGAATTTTCGAGCATTACCCCTGTCGGCCAGCTTATCAAGCTCTTCGCACTCACTCGCTTCGGCCTCTTTCTTCTTCTGCGTCTCGTTTCCTTCTTCAACTCTCGGTATCTATCCCATCCCGCACGTGTAGTGACAATCAAAACGTTGCGAGGTAAGCAGCCTGTTTTCTTTCCGCTGCGACACGGCACTCCTCGTCGTACCAGCTGTTCTTTTACACTTTCCGAAAACCAATGGTTTCGGTTGCAGCTGTACGTAAGGATTTTGAAATGCCGTCCCACAGTTCCCTTATACCGAGTTGTTGACGAGTGCTCTCAGAGAGCAGGAGTGCAAGCCGAGTAGAAAATCGTTCGGCTGTCTGTTGTGATTGCAGCTTCTCGACGTCGAACCTTCCTTGTGTTTGATGGCGTGCGTTTTTTGCTGCACAGAGGCGGGTGCGAATCTTAGCTGCAACAAGATAGTGGTCCGAGTCGATGTTAGGACCTCGGAGCGCACGCACATCTAAAACGCTGGAGACGTGTCTTCCATCTATCACAACATGATCGATCTGGTTGGTAGTTTTTCGATCCGGAAACACCCAGGTAGCTTGATGAATCTTTTTATGATAGAGACTAGTACTACAGATAACCATATTCGGAAACCATATACCGAAGTCGACCACCCTGGCGTTAAAGTCGCCAAGCACGATTTTGACATCGTGGTGGGGGCAGCCCTCATGAGTACGCTCTAAGCACTCATAAAAGGCATCTTTGGTCACATCGTCCTTCTCTTCCGTCGGGGCGTGGACGCAAATCAGCGACATGTTGAAGAACCTCGCTTTGATGCGGATTGTGGCTAGACGTTCACTCACCCCTGTGAATGATAGTACTCGGCGACTCAGTCTCTCTCCCACCACGAATCCCACACCAAACTTGCGCTCCTTTATATTGCCACTGTAGTAAATGTCACAAGGACGTACTCGTCGCTGTCCTTGTCCCGTCCATCGCATTTCTTAGACGGCAGTGATGTCAGCCTTTATTTTAACGAGGACATCAACCAGCTGGACAGCGGCACCTTCCCAATTAAGGGACCGGACACTCCAGGTGCATGCCCTCAACTCGTAGTCCTTATTTCGTTTGCCAAAGGGGGTCTCTCATCCGAGGCTGATTGCTAATTTTCATTGGAGTGTTTTTTTTAAGTGGCGGGTTCCAAACCCAGCGCACAACCCTATGTAGCAGATGTTTCGGCTTCTAACTTTAGCTCGCCTTCAAACGGATGCTCTTAGGCTACCCAGAGGATACTTGGTCAAAGACCGGAAGTCGTGAGCTGCTTGAGTCATATGTAAAATAATCGTTTCTGGCCACTCTCAAGTGAATGGCGGCCAGAGAACTTTCCTCACTTACGTGAACTTCGACACATGACTCCATCCTCCTAACATAACATAAGATAAAAGCTAGTCATCCAAATATATTAAAAAATATACCAAAAGACCATTTGTTGGATACTAATTTCCTTATGTTTGAAAAAAAAGTACAACAAAAACATTACGCATCCAATGGAATGCGATATCTTACCAGTTTTCATACACGACTGAGTCCATATCCGCATTATCCGCCATAACGAAGAGAGAGATTTTATCCTCGGTGGAAAAACTTTTCGACCCCGCAGGATGGCTTTCGCCAATATTGATACAAGCGAAAACTCTTATTCAAGAATTATGGCTAGAGGGACCGACTGGGGCAAACAAGTGAAACCTCTTCGCTTAGAAAAATAGTACCAGTTCGCAATAATCTGGCCGACATTTCGCAGATACAAATTCCACGGTGGGTAAACTATTCCCCCGAATACAAAGTGGAACTTCACGGCTTCTGCGGCGCCTCTGAAAAAGCATATTGTGCCACTATAAATGTGCGCACACAAAGCGATATTGCAACTACAAGCCACCTACTAGTGGCAAAAGCAAAAGTTGCGCCTCTAAAATCCACAAGTCTACCACGACTTGAACTATGTGGCGCTCTGCTACTAGCAAAGCTAGTCTCCGTGGGGCAGACCCACTTAAACATGGCAAAATATAAATTATACCTCTGGTCCGATTCCGAAATAGTTCTAGCCTGGTTGGAAAAACCACCACATGCGTGGAAAACATATATTTCCAACAGAACGTCTCAATACTTGACCTAGTAGGATCAGCCACTTGGCGACACGTAGCCAGTGCTGACTATCCTGACGATCTAGGTACAAGAGGGTGCAAACCCCTCTGTCTCGTCATCCCCTTCCACTGGTGTAATGGGTCGCGACGGTTAACAGAATCTCCCGATTCTTGGCTACAATCGCCCATGCGCAATAAGCGTGCCACAGAAAATCGACCCTTCATTATACAACACTGGGTGACACTGACATCTTTGAACGATTTTCATCGTTCCCCCTAGCTCTCTGGGTAGAGTGCGATACATTAACGCACCAAGACTTACAATCAACCACTTATCGCATCAACCCAAACGCTCTACTTCAGCTACGACATATCATTACTAAGAGAATCGAACGACGAAAAAGCTCACTCTTAGCTCTAAACCCATTTCTAGACACGAAGGGTGTGCTTCGTGCGAATGGTCGGTTTGCTAATTCAAGGCTAACATATAATGAACGTCACCCTATAATTATACCGGAGAGGTGTCCATTTGCCACTTTATTTATCAGATATAATATATCCATATAACAACGCTCCACGTCGAACATTGCCTCATGCAACATATGATCCGCCAAGAGTTGTACATACACCGATTTAAACCCCAAATAAAGAAGTGCATTTTCATGTACAAGATTTGCACTACGCATAAGCAGAAAATACGATCGCAGATTATGGCACCTCTTTCACCTGAACGCTGTAATTTGGCTCCGCCTTTTACCACTACAGGTGTCGATTTTGCTGGGCCTTTTCACAAAAATGCGTCCATGCTAAAGACTCCTACCCTCATGAAAGGCAATGTGGCTGTTTTTGTCTATTTCACTACAAAATGAGTACACCTTGAGCTACATATGTACGAATCTGACAACGTTGGCTTTTCTCGCAGCATTCAACTCTAAAAAAGAAAAACGTATCGATGGAAAACAACAGAAAATGTTCCTAAGCTTGAAGATTGTGTCTTAATCAATGACGATTTTCTCTCCCTTACCGAATGGCGACTTGGTCGCATATGAAAGCTCTACTACGGCTACGACGGTCATATTCACGTAGTCGATCTCCGTAAACAATCGGTAACGCTAACCAGACCGCTCGTTAAATTATGCTTTTTGCCAACCGCAGAGAAAATCAAAACGTAACAAAAAATAAATAATAATAAAATTATCCACTAGCAATACATACCAACAAAAAACAAAACCAAAAAAAGTCGATCAACATGACGGCTCTTTCGGGACACATTAGGTGGCACCAACGCGGATCAGCGTGTTTTTTTAAATCTTGTACACTACCGCCTTTTTACTTACATACCATCAATAAATATACACACGTATATACCTATAAAGAAATTCGTTTTTTTTTTTTTTTTTCATTTTAATAAGTTTATTGTGGTGACCGAGAAGATGAGTGCGTGAAAAAACAAAGTCAGAATTCAGTATAGCACACAATATTAAAACCTCAAATATATGTTACTTTTCGATCCCGCAGGATGGCTTTCGCCAAAATTGATACCAAAATCCTGCTTAAAAAATCTCGAGCTATGTGGTGCGCTAATAAACGCCAAATTAGTGCATACGCACTAGACATAAAATATAACAAAATTATTTCAAAAAGGCAAAAACGACACTTTTTATAAATTTTCAAAAATAGATAAAAACTCAAAAGGAAGTAAAAACTCCCAATACGATACAGTAACACACCTACACTCACAAAAAGCAAAGGTCGCTCTTATCGCATCTATCTTAGCGCTCCTCATATGGGTGGGCTATGGGAATCAGCTATACAAAGTATCAAATTAATTATGAAGAATTCTCTACTCTACGAATCGAAGCCGTTCTCCATTCACGGTCACTCTCTAGCAAGATCTCTTTAATTTCATAGTCCGAACTCCAGGGCTAATAAAATGAATAAAATCAAACAACGCCTACACTTGTTTGCTAAAAAAATGACTCGTCAAAACAGCAAAATCAAATAAACACGCAAAATAATGTTGCTTATCTTAGGCATCTACACGTATGTATATTAAAATGCATATCAAATACTCCATCATTAAATATTCGACAGTCGCCATTCTACTCCACTAGCAGTAAGACGAATTACATGTCTCAGATTATACATATAAAACTAGCCAAAATATTCTCCTAGGGGGCCCAGGATGTTGAGTTAAGCATCCATCCACTCTACCCGGGAAAAACTAGCGCACCCTAGCAATACACCATAGCCATTCTTCGACAAAAGTTAAGTGCTGCTGTAATACTTTGATGCTCTGTTGGGGCATTTGTTACGGCTTACTAGAGCTATGTCATCCAAAAAAGTGCATGTCAATACGTTATAGCCCTGACAGACGACAGCGCTAATATGCATTAGCGGGCTTAATTTCCATTTACTTGCGCATTTGACCTTTCTTAACGCAAGTTTGTAATGCACAAGAATTCCGTGCGTTTAGCTGAATTTACCAAATTTGAGTAGGCAACACTGCCCAAAAATGGCTAGTTTCTGCTATTGTTTGACAGATGTCGCTTGAAATCTGCCGCCTTGTTTGTGTTTAGAGCTTCAGAGGTAAACAGTTTTTGTATTGCTAATTAAATTATGTGCAAGTATATTAACAAAAAACAAATTTTAATATTTTTAGATGGCAGAAAATAAACAACGCACAATTTGCTATCCGTTTTTACAATATGTATTATTAACTTTTTCGCACACTTTTATTTCACTTTTTTTTTAATAAATAAACAAATTTCACTATCAGCTGTCTAAATGCACAAGTCTGCCGTCTGTCATCATAAAATTTCAATGCGCATTAGCGTTGCTTAAGGCGCATTAATTTTGCTCGTCTGTCAGGGCTATTAATAGTTGTTGGAATATCTACTGTATATATTATGTGCAGAGTTGGAACAAGTACGCTACCGTGAGACACACCAGCCCTTATTGCTAGTTCTTCTAATATGAAGTGTGCTACTTTAACTGTAAATTTCTTGTTTCGTTAATATGACTCCAAAATTTTGTAAAGTAAAACAGTTTTGATAAAAGGCCTTACTGCCAGACCTTATCAAACGCCTGAGCTATATCTAGAAAAATAGCTGAACAGTACACTCTGTGCTCGAATGCTTTCCTAATTTCGTTGCTAATTTTATTTTCTCCATGTTTAGCCCATAAACCGAATTGCTGCGTTGGTATTATATTTATCATCTTTGATAGTGACACTTTTTCAAATTTTTTAGAAATACAGGGTAAGAGACTTATTGGCCAGTAGGAAGACGTCTGTGTTAAGTCCTTCCGAGGTTAATCTAAAATGATATTCTGCGACTTTTACACGAACTTGAATAGTATCCGAAACCAAGAATTGCATTAAAGAGCACGCTTGAGCACTGTTATAGCAATATTTGGTAACTCAATTAGCATTTTTGGATTAATATTATCGTGTCCTAATACGTTTTTTCAATTTAGCTCTTTTATGATTTTAGGTACTAAAATCCTAATAGACATAAATGACTCGTTAGCGGTATTTGGCAAAGTTGACAACTTAAAGTTGTTCTTTAAGCAATTAGGTTGAAATACGTTTTCTAGGTGACTTGCAAAGCAATTTGCCTTTTCCTCATCACTACATGCCCAATTACCATTCAACTGTTTTAAAGGCATGTTGTTTACTGGTGGCTTAAAAGACTTTTGGGCAAAAGGGAGTTTTGCTTGCTAGAATTTGGACACAGTTTCTTTATATAATTTTCAGTGTTGTGTTCTTCCTCGAGTTTAAGCGCTTTTTTAACTTACGTATAGCAGATTTCAGTTGAAGCAGAGTTGAAGGAAAGTGACTTTATGTCATTCATGGCTATCTCACCTTTGCTCATTTACAAGCTTTTCTATTTCATTATTAGTGCTCTTTCTAAAACCAACTGGTTTATTGTTTTTTTTTTGTTTTGTGTTGCCACTACAGCTGTATTAGTTATTACATCATTAAATTCTCTTATACTTTCATCAATGTCTCTTCCTGTATTTATTTTGCAATTTGTGTGGAAAATAAAATAAGAAGAAATATTCATTTTTCTACAAATGTATTTCTTGAAAAAAAAGATTACATATTTTCGAACTATAATAATTGTAGCAAACATTTTACATACCAATTCTTCTTCTTCTTAATTGGCGTCGACACCGCTTACGTGATTATGGCTGAGTTAACAACAGCGCGCCAGTCGTTTCTTCTTTTCGCTACGTGGCGCCAATTGGATATCCCAAGCGAAGCCAGGTCCTTCTCCACTTGCGTCCTGCGTCGAATACTTTCAGAGCTGGAGTGTTTTCATCCATCCGGACAACATGACTTAGCCAGCGTAGCCGCGGTCTTTTAATTCGCTGAACTATGTCGATGTCGTCGTATATCTCGTACAGCTCATCGTTCCAGTGAATGCGGTATTCGCCGTGCTTAACGCGCAAAGGACCATAAATCTTTCGCAGAACTTTTCTCTCGAAAACTCGCAACGTCGACTCATCCGTTGTTGACATCGTCCAAGACTCTGCACCATATAGCAGGACAGGAATTATGAGTGACTTATAGAGTTTGGTTTTTGTTGTCGAAAGAGGACTTTCAATTGCCTACTCAGTCCGAAGTAACACCTGTTGGCAAGAGTTATTCTGCGTTGGATTTCTAGGCTGACATTGTTGGTGGTGTTTACGCTGGTTCCAAGATAGACGAAATTATCTACGACTTCAAAGTTATGACTGTCAACAGTGACGTGAGTGCCAAGTCGCGAGGGCGACGACTGTTTGTTTGATGACAGGAGATATTTCGTCTTGCCATCGTTCACCGCCAGACCCATTTCTTTTGCTTCCCTGTCCAGCCTGGAGAAAGCAGAATTAACGGCGCGGGTGTTGAGGCCGATGATATCAATATCATCGGCATAAGCCAGCAGCTGTACACTTTTACAGAAGATGGTACCTTCTCTATTTAGTTCTGCGGCTCGAACTATTTTCTCCAAAAGCAGGTTGAAAAAGTCGCACGATAGGGAATCGCCTTGTCTGAAACCTCATTTGGTATGGAACGGCTCGGAGAGGTCCTTCCCGATTCTGACGGAGCTTTTGGTGTTGCTCAACGTCAGCTTACACAGCCGTATAGTTTTGCGGGGATTCCAAATTCAGACTGCGCGGCATAGAGGCAGCTCCTTTTCGTGCTGTCGAAAGCAGCTTTGAAATCGACGAAGAGGTGGTGTGTATCGATTCTCCTTTCACGGGTCTTTTCCAAGATTTGGCGCATGGTGAATATCTGGTCGGTTGTTGATTTTCTAGGTCTAAAGCCACACTGATAAGGTCCAATCAGTTTGTTGACGGTGGGCTTTAATCTTTCGCACAATACGCTCGATAGAACGTTATATGCGATGTTGAGGAGGCTAATCCCACGGTAGTTGGCGCAGATTGTGGGGTCTCCTTTTTTATGGATTGGGCATAGCATACTTAAATTCCAATCGTTGGGCATGCTTTCGTCCGACCATATTTTACAAAGAAGCTGATGCATGCTCCTTATCAGTTCTTCGCCGCCGTGTTTGAATAGCTCGGCCGGCAATCCGTCGCCCCTGTTTTGTTGTTCTTCAGGCGGATAATTGCTATTCGAACTTCTTCATGGTCGGGTAATGGAACGTCTGCTCCATCGTCATCGATTGGGTTCGTCGAGAGAGGTTCTCCTTCTCCTGGCGTTGTGAGTTCACTGCCATTCAGCAGGCTGGAGAAGTGTTCCTTCCATAATTTAAGTATGCTCTGGGCATCAGTGACTAGATCACCTTTGGAGGTTCTACAAAGTATGCTCCGGTCTTGAAACCTTCTGTAAGCCGCCGCATTTTTTCGTAGAATTTTCGAGCATTACCCCTGTCGGCCAGCTTGTCAAGCTCTTCGTGCTAACACATTTCGGCCTCTCTTTTTTCTGTCTGCAAATACGTCTCGCTTCCCTTTTCAACTCTCGATATCTATCCCATCCCCAGGTGTTATGGTCGATCATAGCGATGCGAGGTAGGCAATCTGTTTTCTCTCCGCTGCGACACGGCACTCCTCGTCGTACCAACTGTTCTTTTACATTTTCCGAAGACCAATGGTATCCGAAGCAGCTGTAAGTAAGGAGGTTGAAATGCCGTCCACAGTTTCCTTATACCGAGTTGTTGACGAGTGCTCTCAGAGGGCAGGAGTGCGAGCCGAGTAGAAAATCGTTCGGCTATCTGTTGTGATTGCAGCTTTTCGACGTCGAACCTTCCTTGTGTTTGTTGACGTGCGCTTTTTGCTGCACAGAGGCAGGTGCGAATCTTGGCTGCAACGAGATAGTGGTTTAAGTTGATGTTAGGATTTCGGAGCGTACGCACGTCTAGAACACTGGAGACTTGTCTTCCGTCTATCACAACATGATCGATCTGGTTGGTGGTTTTTCGATCCGGAGACAGCCAGGTAGCTTGATGTATTCTCTTGTGCTGGAATCTAGTACCACAAATAACCGTATTTCTGGCCCCGGCGAAGTCGATTAGCCTCAACACATTTGGAGATATTTCTTCGTGGAGGCTGAATTTACCAACCGTAGTACCAAAGATACCTTCTTTGCCCACCCTGGCGTTAAAGTCGCCAAGCACGATTTTGACATCGTGGTGGGGGAAGCTCTCATAGGCGCGCTCCAAGCGCTCATTGAAGGCATCTTTGGTCACATCGTCCTTCTCTTCCGTCGAGGCGTGAGCGCAAATCAGCGATATGTTGAAGAACCTCGCTTTGATGCGGATTGTGGCTAGACGTTCATTCACCGGAGTGACTGTGCGTCTATAATACAAAAATATCATTTTGCAAAGTGGTACTGTTGGACGAGGGTGTTTCACCATAGATAACATCGGTGGCACGAAAATAACAGAACTGACTTAACTTAAATGAGAAAAATTATTATAATTTCAATGTTCAGAAATGTACGCTTATAGCTTCGTATATTTACATTTTCTTTTATGAAAATTCATCTTTCAGCTTAGTCGTCACTTGTGTGTGAGCTTTGCAGACATTTACATACATTTTGACTTGTTTAAGAGTGCTGTTTGTTGCCCTTAGTTTCACTGGTTATGTGGGGGGTATACTTACGCTGACCTTTGATTATGTATCACTTTGTGTTTCTAGTTAAATTAAAGATTTCTAAATTTTAGTAGATAAAAATGTAGCAATTTATATATGTATTTCCATTTGCGGACAAAACTTCAATATTTTTATAAACTTCAAGATATTTGAACAATTCTTTATTTTTTTATATTTTTATTACACTGTCCAATGTTGATGCTCCTGCACACCCACACACGAGACCGGATGGGGACTCCAAATTTGGACCAGAACTTCAAACTAAAACGGTGGACGAGTTGGCTAGACGTGTATATACGATACGGGCGTAAAAATCGGATTGGGGGCCACCCCGATCTAACCAATCCTTTTTGATCGGTTGGGTGGTGAAAACCATTATGGTGTGTAGTGTGGTTGGTGTATAGTGTGGTTGGTTTGTTGCGTGGTGTGATGCTGTAAGTTGTGCGATGTGTGGAGTGACGAATGTTGTGGTGAGGGGCGAGATGCAATGAAGTCGCATAAACAAGAGTACCGAAAAAATAATTTCAAGGAAAACTTTGTATTTTCAAGTGAGTATTGTGAAAGTAATCCTCATCGCTATTACAATTTAATTTGATGTAAGTGTTGATAAAAAGTTCACAAATTGAAATTTTATGAAATAAAGCTTAAATGATCCCTTGAGGAACCGCCAGGTGCTCATCAGAAAAGTAGATTTTGTTACTTTCATATATAAAATTATAAGTTCTAATAAAGTGGTAAGTAAAAAACGCATAAGTTGTCTTTACCAATATAGAATGTCACAGATCAGTCATCCTTTTATTAATCAGGAAAATCTCCAAAAGTTTGTTAATGACTTTGATTGATCGAATAGTGACTGTGAAACTGATTTTTCCCACGATGACAGCATCGAAGACCCGAAAACTTGACGTAATTTGGGATCAGATAGTAAAGATTCTATTGAAGAAGACCAGAAATGTGAAATATTCGAACAATATTTTACATACAATGATGACAGTGCAGTGGTTTTAGGAGATCAAGCACGATTGCCACAATATGCCAGCTTTTTCTCGCGCAGAATGATATATAAAGATTCTATTGAGTTTAGAAAAATCATTTTGGAAGCGCTGCAACATGCAATTTAAATAAGGTTGGATTCAGTTTCGAGGTAGCGACCACTTTATATCCAAAATAAGATCGTTGCAAACGCCCTATCTGTTCAGTCCTCGTATCATTGCAGCTATGACACGAAACCGTCATGAGAAGTTTCGACAATTTGTGCACGTCAGCAACAATAACGAAATGCCTCGTTGTTGTAATACTGAGCAGCAGGAATACGAGCAACTAATTGCAACAACTCATTTATCGCGTGAATCCTTGTCGGCAAATGTCGTTGGTCGTCTGTTAAAAATACGGCCATTGCACACTGGTCGATTTCATAGGCCAAAAATAAAAAAAAAAAGTTTGAAACTTACCACTTTTTGTATCAAAGCTATTTCTTAAGACACCAATGAAACTAATGGTAAATACATATTTGCTCTATTCCATTCGTTTGGGCTGCGAAAAGCGAGAGAAGTGAGACAATAGAAACACGCGGAATGTGCAGTGAAAATAGCTTAAAAATTATCTTTTATAATAAATTAAATTGCAATATAAAATCATGTTTAATCCCCATAAATCGAAATGATAATTGATAACAAAGGTATAAGTTATGTGTTTTTTATGTAATAAAATGTTGTTTTACTATTTTAAAACAATTGTTTTATAAGTGCCCTTTTGAGTGGTATGTTTTTCTTCATACATCGATTTAAGGTATACAAAATGTTGTGATCCCTGTCTCGTCCTCAAATGAATCAAAATTTTTTATATCAGTTAATGTTTTCTAAGTCTATGCTTTTGATTTCAGCTGCAACTTTTTGCAACTTTCTTTGTTATTCGTGCTATTCTAACAGGCATGCGATATAATTTTTTGTATTTATGTGCATGTATTTTCGTGCATATTTTATTGATTTTAATGTTTTTTTTTCGTCATACGTATATGTACATATTTGAGCTTTGGTTTTCATTTTATCATTTTCTCTCTTTTATCAAATGTTTGTTTTATGTGTGTGGTGAAAACTTTCACGCCTATATACTACATACTATAATATTTTATTTTTGAATTTTGGTGTTTAGAAAATTTGTGAAGTAATATCACTTATCACCAAAGCAAATTTAATAAAGCTTCAGTATCTACTTATTAAAAGCTTCGTTAGCAAAAAACTTGATATTAACTTTTTACCCTACTGTGATGACATTTTAAAGGAAAAACAGTTATTCTGAGCAAATAAAGGTCTCAGAATCTGATCTTGAAGTTGAGATAAAAAAATTATTGAGCCACATTGCGTCACAAATGTAATTAATGAACGGAATGAGTCTTCTAATTACCTATTATCAATAGAAATATGTGGCTTTGATGGAAATTCTGGTCAGAGCGAATATAAGCAGAAATTTGAAAATAATAATTTGGAGGACAATAATTTATTTGTCACGGCATATGTCCCTGTATAACTGATAATAAAATCGCAAACTGATGAAGAGCACAAACAAATTCGGAAAAACTGCAGACCGACCTTCGTCTGCCCGCTATTGCCGTCCTGTTCGAATTCAATTTCAAAGGGAATTAGTTTAATAAACAATCAATGCACTAGATTTGCGCTAGATCCTGCAAAGGAATTAACTTCAAAATATTTGTGGTATTATCTTTCTCCGTCAGTCCGTAAAATTTGAATTCACGCTCCCTATGTTATTCAATATGCACGAGTTTCAATTGGAGAGTTCTCATAAGAGCTGAGAGCTGAGTCAAGCAATAACGACGTTAAGATGTATCGACTTCATCATATATGAAAGAACTAATGGATAAAATTCAAATCAGGACTTGCTAAACCGAATGCTTTTGAGCTTAGATCCTTTCATCACCAGTCAAACAAACTATCATGCAAAAGTAAATAAATTTTTTTAAAATCAGTTTTTGATTTAGTTGACTAAGATTCAAAAAATTCCTTTTTTAGTTTATTAACTTTTTTAATTTAATATAATTAATGAAAATTTGTTACCACCGGGGGGTGTCGAAGTGGGAAACGGGAGAGGGAGATTTTAAAAAGCTTTGGCAAAGTTTCATTTTTATTTAGGCAGTGGAAGTATTTTTGGCCGCTGATTCCATACAGGACCGACCGCTGTGCATTGGTTGAAGCACTTAACAAAAATTTCAATGAGGTTCTCATAAGAGAACGGCTTTGCGTTGATGAACAAATTTGTTTAACAAAAAAAATAGTTTTTAAAAGTAGTATATGCCAGACAAGTCCCATCCTTGGGGCTACAAATTGTTCTTGACGTGCAATGATTAAGGCTTTTACTAAAATTTTGGAAATTTCACTATCCACTTGAAAATTAACCGAACTTAAAGACGATATCTAATAGTTTAGTTCGATTGAGCCGCACTATGCCACGTTTTTTCAATCATTGTATTTTCTTCGACAACTACTACACCAGTCTCCCATTATTGGCTTATTTGCGCACTCAAGGAACTTACGCATTGGGAACAGTTCGACAAAACAGAATTCCTGGCTGTAAACTGCCGGTGAAAATGCAACATCGGGGTGATGCAGACGAGTATGTAGCATCGTTTTACGGAATTGATATTACCACAGTCTCCTGGATAGACTCGAAAGTGGTCAACATGGCTTCAACATTAACTTGCATAAAGCCATGCAAATACAATGTAGGAGCAACGACCGAACACTATCCACCTGTTGAGAGGTTCAATAAAATAAAACAGTGCGTCGAAAAAATCCCATGTTCAAAGTTAAACACGAATATAACAAGTACATGGGCGCTGTGGATCTTATGGATTCATCATTAAGACGAAGCCATATCCGCATCATGTCCCGCAAATGGACCAGCCAATTAATATGTCATATGCTTGATATGGCAATGATTCAGTTGAATAAAATATGGATTTTTGTAAAAATATGACTTAAAAAGTATTTCTCTAATGAGCACTTAGAGGTTCCTTAAAGGACCGACTAATAAAACATCATGTAAAATCTAACAAAATGATTTTTATCAAAAATCGTAGCATAGATGTTGTTTGTAACCGACAATTATAATACATATCAAAAGTTATCGGAGTTATCAGGCTTTTAAGGATTAAAATCTTTTGAAATAATGTATATAATAAAATCAAGTTTGCATTATTACCTAAATATTTATTAATGTAGGTTTGATAAGTTATCAATTTATATATTATTGGAAAATTGCTGAAGTTAACATGATTTCAAAGCCAGGAAAACCAGGATATGATGTTTCTTGTTACAGGTCCATATCACTTCTATCCATAATGTCGAAGCTTTGTGGGAAAATTCTCATAAAACGTCTCAATAAAATCAAAGAACGAAAAACCATAATTCTAGCGCATCAGTTTGGGTTTCGAGCTTACCATTCTACGATTGACTAAGTCCACAGGATTACACATATTATTGAAAAAGCCTTTGAGGAAAAAAATTTTGTTTTACCGTGTTGATGTTGCAAAAGCGTTGGATAAAGTTTGTCAGAAAGGACTGCTTTCGAAACTGAAACTTATTTTACCGAAACACGAGTCCACTACTAATCTCCAAAAAGCTGTAAACAAAGTCCTACAATGGGCAAATAAATGGCAGATAAAACTGAATGAAGCTAAGTTTGTACACATTGTTCTCACATACAACGAGATACAGCACTTAAATACTTACAAATGATGCTTCACTCTAAGCTACGGTGAAAAATGAAAAACTAAGCGAACGAACACTGATTGTCCCCGCTTCCCTTTCCCCTGTAACAGCTTCGCCAACAAACCTACTTAAATATGTATGTTTATATATGAGCTTGCAGAATTGTCAAATATTTTAAATCGACAAGAGCTATGTAGCTACTTCCGTCACTTGACACCTTTATCTTCTAGAAGAACATCAGAAATTGTTCAATTTTGTTCGCAAAAAGACGCTTGTCGGCAAAGGCATGTTCGGGGAGATGTGATGTGATTGGACTATTACTTGATTTGCAAAAGAAGATGCGCCAATTTAGTATTAACAGCATGAGGTCAGGTTGTAAGGTTGGGCCTGTGTATAGTACGTCATTGAGTGATTTGCCAGAGCTCGTACTCTTTGAGACATTGAAAACCACTCGTACTTTCGTTGTGATTTTATCAGGTCGTATTGCCCCGTGATGTGGCAGATAAAAAGGTAAATATCTATATATATATATATTGAGGTCTAGATATTTTTAAGCTAACTTTTCTTTATCAGGCTTTTTTCCAGGCTTAGAAAATGCTGGACTGCTGATATTCAAGAGTGGCCTAGAGCTATGGTTTCAGGAAAAGTTGGTTTGAATGGTAGTCGCACAACATAACGACCATATTCGTTTCTTGTTGTTGTGGACTTGTAATTGGCTTCGCATGCCTGGTCTTCTTCTGAAAGTTGAGTAGTCTGAGGTAATTATTCTACTTCCCAGAATTTTTTGAGTTCATTATTTAAATATTCGTTTGAAATATTTTCAACTTCAGTTGTAAGAGAATTTATTTTTTCTGTGACTTGGCCGCTTAATATACAACCAAAGATTGTATTTTGGGCTAACAAATTATTGGATATTTTTTCTATACCTTCAAGAATTATTTGAGGTATTAAGTCACTACCTAATAATATGTCGATTTGTGATGGAGTATTCCAGTTGGGATCTGCTAATTTAAGATATGAGCATTTTTCCCATTGCTTTTCATTTACTTCACAGCTTGGAAGCAAATTTGTGAGTTGCGGTAGAACGATGGCTTGTGCATCTATTCGTATATCCGCGTTTGGGGCAACTATGGTGATTGGGCATATTTTGTTTGATTTTTGGATAATTCTTCCGCCCATTCCCGAAATTAGAATTTATGACTTTCAACTTAAGCCGATTTTGAGCTTTAGATGATATAAAGGATCCTTGAGAACCTTGATCTATTAATGCTCTTAATTTGAATACTTCTCCTCTATGTTCAATAGCGATGACCGCAGTGGGTAAAAGAATTTTGCTTTAAGTTTCTGAATGAAGAGCTTGAATTTTTGCTGCTTTAGAGCAACATGGTTGTTGTGCCCTTTCTTCGGGATTTGAGATTTCGGGATTACCACTTTTGGTTGTAGTGACTAACCCGGTGGTTTTATGAAATTGATTTTGCTTCATATTTTGAAAATTTGTAATATGAACCAATAAGTGGTGTCTTCGTTGACAGTACACACAATTGAATTTGCTTTCACAGTCTTATGTCCCGTAAGAATTGGACAGACAGTTGATACAAAGCTTATGTTGTTGGACAAGATTGTTCCTATCTGAAACAGACATTTTCTTAAACTTCTCGCAAGATCTTAATTTATGACCTCCTTTACATATTTCACATAATGATTGCCAATGATTTGTTTGATTTGACACGAAAGTTAACGTGCCAATTATATGTATTGTATATTATTGATGGCTTAGGATCATTTTGATTCTACTTGCTTAGCTATTTCGTACTGAGTTGTTAAGGACTCTATCATTTGATGCCATTTTGGCGATTTCCTTCTTGCCGCTAGTGTTTGCTCTCATCGCAGCAAAGCACCATCAGGCAGTGTTGCTGCACAAATATTTACTAGGATAGGGTCCCACGATTCTGTGGAAATATTTTGTGTTTCTAACACAGATAAATAATTAGTCACTGTCCAGTATAGTTTTTGAAATTCTTGGCTGGTTTCTTGTTGAATTTTTGGTAAATTCATTAAAATTGTTATTTGGTTGTCTACCAATACTCTTTCATTTTCGTATCTTTCGACCAGTGCTTCCCAAGCCAGATTAAATTTATCGTCATTTAAAGAGAAACGCGTGACGATACTGCCTGCTTCCCCTTTTGTTTTGTACCTGGGATTGTACAGCGTTTGAGCTCGTGAAAGTTTGGGATGGTTTATGTATATGACACTTTTCCTGGAAGGACGGCCATTGATCATTACTTCAGTATCACAAGCTGGTACCTACAGAATTCAACCTGTATCAGGTCTTCTTCTTGAGTCGTAACTACTTTCGGAGGAGGAGTAGTGGCTCTACATGGCCTTAATAAATTTATATCATTGCCTTCGTAATTTCGTATTGTTCGAGGCAGTTTTCATATTTAGCTGACGCCGAAGCTTTTATGTGTTCTGGGAGTTCAGCATCGTCAGTATCTAGTACTGTATCGTATGGTGTCAGAAGGCGTGCCCATGTGATATCTATGCTTTGAATTTTTAAATTTAGAACCGTTTCTGTGTTGTCATTAATAAGGGAAGCAGTAAATCTTGTGCAGTATCTGTACAAAAACTCACCTTATAGGCCACTCACACTTTTTGTTAAAAGAAAATGCACTAGATTCAATTTAATCGCTATAAAGGTTTTGTTTTATTTTGCAAAATGCACTTAAAAATTGTTGTTACAAAATTAGTTTTAAAATTGCGGCCTAAGCTGAAGAGCCGCACAATGGGTCAGAAACGGCATTTTTCGGCAAAAATGTTGTACTTATTTTAAAACTGCTTGCTTATATAAATTTGATTGATAAGTGTGACTTCTTAGATCTAAGAAGTTGGTGAAAAGATAAAGCGAGTCTATAGCCTGTTGTAGTAGTGGTTGGCTCGCTCAAGATGAGCGAGACGAGTTGCAAAAGTAAAATGAAAAATTAAGTAACCAGTTGATTCTTTAACTTTTTTATAATTTAATTATACAAAGTATTCAATTTTTTTGGGACATTATATAACTTGTTTTAACAGGAATATCTTACACAGAGAACTTTTCATAGCAAGAAAATGGCTATAGAAAAAGAGTTAATAATAACTGTTATTTATTAATATCTATCAGATAATATATACTATATTAAAAATTTACTTAACACTATCTAATCGCTCTCATTTTATCTTGATTATAATGAATAGCAGTGAATTCTTAAATCTAATAAAAAATTAAAGGCATAGTTGAACAAAATGATAACATGTAATAAACAAATTTAAGATTATAAAAATAATACGTTCTCATTTACTAAGTTTGAGATTTAATTTAAAACTAGTCCTTTTGCATCTTCTGATAGATCTATGAGTTTTATTACAGTTGTAACTCTTACACTTGATAAAAGTGGATCAGAAGTAACTAAGAGTCTCTTTAAAATATCTTCGTTAGTTGAAGTTCGACTGCATTTCCTTGCGTAACGAAAACGATAGTTTCTATAATCCTTGTTACGAGCCTCCTGCGCCTGGGAAGAAAAGAACTTCTAATTATACTTTCGCCATGTACCAGCATTTTATGTATTGTCACTGGCATATAATACCAGTTATACGTCCCAACAAATAGTCTAGCCGTATCTAAAGCATACTTTCCATATTGGGTCTATGCTCTCACCACAAGTAATTACTTCAAGTATTGTAGCCAATTGTTTGATTAATTCCAGGTCAACCCCAGTTACTTTTGAAACTACCTCGGTATTTTGAAAAAATTTTCTAGACGTATTTCCAGTATTTGAGCCACTTAAAGAAGAAAACAAGAGAAGGATTCAGACAGAATTTCGCCAAAGATTGGGTATTAGGGTTGACCATGTTTAACAGGGATTAGGAACATGATCAACCCTAATACCCAATATTTGGCGTAATTCTGTCTGAATCCTTTTCTTGTTTTCTTCTTTAAGTGGCTTGGTTGTATGTTAAATAAATTCCATTGTTTTAATTCTAGCATGTAAGGGAGAAATTCCCAACTTAACTGCTTCCTGATTGCATGATTTTTTGACGACGGATTCTAGGTTGCTCATTTCTTTAGGGCTTGCATTACATATGTAACAGACAGATGATGCTTTACAACCAGTTGCTGCTTGAGCTACTTTTGTGTCCATCATGATAAATAAAAGATTCTGACGTATTTCAATAACCTTCTCCTTTATAGTCACAAATGTTGGCAATATGTTGCTTATGGTTTCCTGTATCCTTTCGACAATTTCTTTAGTATGGCTTGCGGTTTCCTTGGCATATTCAAATTGAATCGGCCGACAAAACTTTGTGGAAGAAGGCCTAAAGTTCTTCCATAAAGTGTCGGTTTGGTCTATAGTTTTAAGCACTAAAGGAACCATAGATACCATAAATAAATTTGCATCAGATATACCATCAAATTCGTTAGGCATGAACTGGTGGTATTGACTTTGACTGATGTGAGAGTCATTATTTCTGGAACATGACCTAGATTTGTGAAGTTCTCGGCGGCCAAAATAATTCTTTTAGCTGTGTGATCAAGTAAACTTTGCAAATAAACTTGTGCAGATATTGGTGTAATAGTAATATTTTCAGGGTAACAATGCCTTTTTTCCTCCCGAACTCTATAATACGGTGGCAACACATCACATCCGAAGTGTTTAAGCACATTTCGAACAACTTCATACTGATGCTTTGATAACTGTGCATCAGTTAACATCGCCAACGCTTTTTGAGAATCTAAGTATGTCTCCTTAATAGCTGCTAATCCAGCTTCGGCCTTTAATTCTTGTTCAGAGTACTTATCTCGAAGTTGTTGGACCTTGTAACGTTTAGCCCGTTAACTACATTCTTCAAATTTCTTTACCGGTCGTCCAGTAATTAAACTACGTTTATTTGAAGTCCCGGGTAATAATTTATCAACCATCTCTACAGTAAAATTCTTATCCAGCCATACAGAATGATTTTTAAATAGTACTTTTTTTCCTGTGGTACTGGTTCCATTTTGAATTGAATGAACTTATGTACCTTTTTTAATTTGTTCTAAAATTAACTTCACCTTATCTTCACTAAAAGAAGAGAATTTGTCCCTCAAAAACTGCGACAACATATCACTTTTTCGTTCATAGCTGTATCCGTAATTCATTTTTTCGTTATCATGTTCCTTAAAGTGTACATAAAATATTAGGACTAACTAGACTATGTAGGTACATGTAGCTAATAGTCAAAACTATAATTTTTATGTAAAAGTGTTTAAAAAATGGTTTTATTTTAAAACTTTGTCAAAATTGACATGAATTAGGCCTATGAAATGAAAATAACTATTTTATAATATATATTAGGATAGACTTTAAAGTCACTTCTTATTGCATAAAACGTCGAAACCCCATACGTCTGTTTTCATATTTTTCACAATTTTCAAGAGTTCTATTTTTATTTGACTTTAAAAATACGTTGCTATGTCAGTGAAATGTCAATTCGCAAATACGTGATAAATTAAACTATGTATATTCATTGTCTAGAAACACTACTGGAATGAAATTTTGTTAAAATTAGATAGTTAAAAATTACATATTTTTTCCGCCTTTTACCCACTGTGCGCCGTGTTGATGTTGCCCGATTTTGGCGCCAGGAACGGGATTCTGCTGGAGAGGACCCTCCGGTGGACCCTCTGTGTTGCGTGCCACCTGCTGGCGTTACATCGGCGGCATGCCTTTAAGGATACCGCAGTGCGATAGCCTATGCGGGCGGCGACATAATGGTCAGCGAATGCGTTGCAGATCCGCTGGTAATGAGGATGATGCTGGCGTGCTTTTATTTTTTTCTTTATCTTCGGCGGTTGGTAGAAAGCATAATTTGATCAGCGGTCAACTACTCGAACATGACCGTCGGAACCGTAGTGAAGTTGTTTTATGCGGCCGCGTCGCTATTCCGTAGGGGGGAGACAATCGTCTTGTATAAGGACGCAGTCTCCAAGCTTTGGTGCTTTTCTTGAGTTTTCCACCGGTATCTTTTGTGAAGGTCCTTTATATAGTCTTCCTTCCATCGGCGGCTGAAATCATGATGGAGAATTTTAATTCGCTCCCATCTGTTTAATAAGGATAGCGACTCCACGCCTGGCTCAGGTATGGCCAGAATGGGTGCTCCTTTGAGAAAATGCCCTGGGGTTAAGGCTGTGAAGTCGGAGGGATCTTGCGAGAGTGGTGAAATAGGTCTAGAGTTTAGTACGGCTTCGATACGAGCGAGTTATGTAGTAAACTCCTCATAATTGAATTTATAATTACCAGCCGATTTCAATAAATGGGACTTAAAGCTCTTTACTGCTGATTCCCACAGCCCGCCCATGTGTGGAGAACATGGGGGTATGCATTGCCAATCGATTCCTTGGGGTGCATATTTTTTGACAATTTCGGGAGATACTTCTTTCATGAATTGTGAAAACTCCCTTTCCGTGGCTCTTTGAGCTCCGACAAAATTTTTTCCATTGTCACTCATAACTTTTAAAGGAAATCCGCTTCGTCCGACAAAGCGGGCAAATACTGCACGAAAAGCCGCAGTAATCAGATCCGAACATAGCTCGAGGAAGACAGCCACATACCCTTTTCTAAATGAGGAAGACCTTAGCATCGAGGTCTTTATCTGAAAAGGTCCAGCAAAATCAACCCCAGTGATAGTAAAGGGTAAAGCATAATTGCGGCGTTTAGGTGGTTGGGCTGCCATGATTTGCGTACGCATCTTGTGCTTCTATATAGTACACTGTTTACACATGAAAATGATTCTTTTAATTTGTGGCTTTAGTCGCGGTATATAAAACTCTTGTCGGACCATTTGTTGCATCAAGCGATGCTCACCATGCAGTGTAAGCTGGTGGAGATATATTAGAAATAAGTGGGAAAAACGGGATTTCTCTGGGATAATGATGGGATGTCGTTCGTTGTAACTTAGGCTGGAGTTGGCTAGTCTTCCATTTGCCCGTATTAATCCCTTAGCGTCCAGGAATGGGGTTTAAGACGAGAAGTGAGCTTCCCTTTTCGAGAGGTCACTTTTCAAGTCACTTTGATTTTTCTTTGCTGAAATAGCGAGTTTGTGTATACAAGATTAGACTACTGACCTTGGCATGTTGCAAGTCGGAATATGTTAGTTGTACGTAAGGATCGTTTGATATTCTTTTCACCTTTGGTTTAAGTTTATGAATGAATTTGTGCATATAAGCGACTACCCTTAGTGTTCGAGGAAATGATGAAAATCTGTGAAGGATATCATCCTCTTCTGGAGTGATATGAAAATTTTCTTTTTCCGACTTTCCGGAGATATGATATTCCGAGCAGGATTCTTTGGCCAGATTTCTTGTGATTCGGTTAGCCATGTAAGACCGTTCCACCAGAGTGTAGTACTGAAGTGGGACAAGTGGTTTGCAACCTCTTGTTCCAAGATCCGCTGGGTTATCAGCACTTGCAACATGTTGCCATTTTGCTCGGCCAACTAAGTCTAAGATGCTAGAACTATTTCTGAGTCTGACCAGAGATACATTTTGTGATCGTTTAATTTGAGATGGGTTTGAACTATGGAAATTAATTTTGCTAACAGAAGAGCACCATTTAGTTCAAGCCGTGGCAGGCTTAGTGTCTTCAAAGGTGCAACTTTGGCTTTGGCTACCAAAAGATGTGAAGTTGTTATGCTATCGTACTGAGTGCGTATGTAGACTGCTACGCAATAAGCCTTTTCCGAAGCTTTACAGAAACAGTGTAATTCTGCGTTAATGCGAGGGGTGAAATTTACCCATCGAGGGATTCGAATTTCTGATATAGTATGTAGGTTGTTAGCAAATTGAACCCATTTTGTTAAACGTACAGGTTTTATCTGTTCATCCCATTCAGTGCCATCTTGCCACATTTCTTGAATCAGGCTTTTAGCTTGAATCATTATTGGCGAAAGCCAGCCTGCGGAGTCGGAAAGTTTTGCCACCGAGGAAAGGATTTGTCGTTTTGTAATGGCGGACATTGCAGATATTGACTCAATTGTATATGAGAATTGATTTGTTATCGCATTCCATTGAATCCCTAGTGTTTTTGTTTTACTAGCCTTTTCGAATTTAAGGAAGTCAGTATTTAATAAGTCTTCCTTTTTTATATTTTTGATTATTTCGGGGTGACTTGATGTTATTTTCTTTAGGGGAAAACCTGCTGAATTTATTATACCCTGAACAGGGTATATTAAGTTTGTCACGAAGCTTGTAACACCCAGAAGGAATCGTCAGAGACCCTATAAAGTATATATATAAATGATCAGTATGTTGAGCTGAGTCGATTTAGTCATGTCCGTCTGTCTGTCTGTCCGTCCGTCTGTCTGTATATATACGAACTAGTCCCTCAGTTTTTAAGATATCGTTTTGAAAATTTGCAAACGTCATTTTCTCTACAAGAAGCTGCTCATTTGTCGGAACGGCCGATATCGGACCACTATAACATTTAGCTGCCATACAAACTGAACGATCGGAATCAAATGCTTGTATGGAAAACTTTCACATTTTACGATATATATTCACGAAATTTGGTATATGTTATTTTCTAAGGCAAAAATGTAATCTCCCAAGAAATTGTTCTGATCGGTTAACTATAGCATATAGCTGCCATACAAACTGAACGATCGGAATCGAGTTCTTGTATGGACAACTTTCTCATATGACAAGATATATTCAGGAAATTTGGTATATATTATTTTCTAAAGCAACAATGTAATCTCCGAAGAAATTGACCGGACCGGTTTACTATAGCATATAGCTGCCACACAAACTGAACGATCGGAATCAAGTTCTTGTATGGACAACTTTCATATTTGACAAGATATATTCACGAAATTTGTTATAGAATATTTTTTAAGGCAACAATGTAATCTCTAAAAAACTTGTTCAGAACGGATTACTATAGCATATAGCTTCCATACTAACTGAACACATAGTTACTAACAGAAATGCAGCTGTGAAGGGTGTTTAGCTTCGGTGCAACCGAAGTTAACGTTTTTTCTTGTTACTTTGATCACTTGAGACAATGATTCGCACGCTAATGGTATACTGTGGCTACCGGATAGAATGTCATTCACATATGTTTGAGTTTGCAACACAGAAGTTGCTATAGGTAAATTTGTTTCACAGGTTTTTGCAACTTCATGTAATGTCCTAACCGCTAAATAGGGTGCGCAGTTGATGCCAAAGGGAACTGTTTTAAGTTTGTAGTCGCTAATTGGACTATTAATTGAATTGCGGAAGACTATGTGCTGGAAATCTTGGTCATCTTGATGTACCAGAATTTGACTATACATTTTCTCAACATCCCCGTTAAAAACGTATTAAAACATGCGCCAATTTAGTATTAGCAACATGAGATCAGATTGTAATGTTGGCCCTGTGTATAATACATCATTGAGTGATTTGCCTGAGCTCGTACACTTTGAGGCATTGAGCACCACTCGTACTTTCGTTGTGATTTTATCTGGTCTTATTACCTCATAATGTGGAAGGTAAAAAGATAAATATCTACCTTTGGATATTTTTTCATATGGTACAGTTTCTTCCATATGATTGAGGTCAAGATATTCGTCCATCACATTATCCTATGCTGATTTTAGCTCGTTTTTATTTATCAGGCTTTTTTCCATGCTTAGGAATTGCTAGACTGCTGAGATTCTAGAGTGGCCTAGAACTATAGTTTCTGGAAATGTGGATTTGAATGGCAGTCGCACAACATAACGACCATGTTCGTTTCTTGTTGTTGTGGACTGGTAATAGGCTTCGCATGCCTGGTCTTTTTCTGAAAGTTGGGTAATTCCTCTACTTCCCAGAATTTTTTAAGTTCATTATTTAAATATTCGTTTGTGATATCTTCCACTAGTGTTGTGAAGGCATTTATTTTTTCAGTGACTTGGCCACTTATAATCCAACCAAAGATTGAATTTTGGGCTAACAATTTATTGGAGATTTTCTCTAAACCTTCAAAAATTATTTGAGGTATAAAGTTACTACCTAATAATATGTCGATTTGTGGTGGGGTATGATAGTTTGGATCTGCTGATTTGAGATGTGAGCATTTTTCCCAGTGTATTTTATTTACTTAATAGCTTGGAAGCAAATTTGTAAGTTGCGGTAGAACGATGGCTTGTGCATCTATTCGTATATCCGCATTTGGAGAAACTATGGTGATTGGTCATATTTTATTTGAATTTTAAATAATTCTTCCGTCCGTTCCCGAAATTAGAATTTATGACTTTCAACTTAAGCCGATTTTGAACTTTAGATGATATGAAGGATTTTTGAGAGCCTTGATCTATTAACGCTCTTAGTTTGAATAAATCACCTTTATGTTCAATGGTGATGACCGCAGTGGGTAAAAGAATTTTGCTTTCATTTTCTGAATGAAGAGCTTGAATTTTTGCAGCTTTTGAGCAACATGGTTGTTCTTCCCTTTTTTCGGGATTTGAGGTTTCGGGATTCCTTGATGTAGTTGTAGCGACTAACCCCGTGGTTTTTGAAATTGATTTTTCTTCATATTTTGAAAATTGGTTACATGAAGCAGTGAGTGATGTCTTCGTTGACGATATACACAATTGAATTTGCTTTCACAGTCTTTTGTCATATGAGAATTCGACAGACAGTTTATGTAAAGTTTGTGTTGACGGACCAGATTGTTTCTATCTGAAACGGACAAGATCTTAATTTATGACCTCCCTTACAGAGTTCACACAATTACTGCCATTGACTACTTTGATTTGGCACGAATGTGTGACTTTTATTAACGTGTCTATTATATTGTATGATATTACTGGCTTGGGGTTTGAACAAGTTTTTACTTGAGTAATTTTGATGACTTTTTGGCTTTATAGTTTTTTTGTCTATTCGCTCAGCTATCTCGTACTGAGCAATGAGGAATGTTTTCATCTGTTGCCAGGAGGGCATTATTTTTCTTTCCACTAGTGATTGTTCTCATCGTAGTACGCAGGCAGTGTTTCTGCGCAAATGGTTACTATCATAGGGTCCCCCGATTCTGTGGAGATATTTTGTGTTTTAAACACTGATAAACAATTGGTCACTGTCGAGTATAAATTTTGAAATTCCTGGCTATTTTCTTATTGAATCTTTGGCAAATGAAATAACGTTTTTATTGGGTTTTCTATCATAACCCTTTCATTTTCGTACCTTTCGACAAGTGCTTTCCAAGCCAGTTTAAAATTTTCGTCATTTAAAGCGAATTGCTTGACGATACTGCCCCCTTCCCCTTTCGTTTTATACCTGAGATGGTATACCTTTTGTGCTTGTGAAAGTTTAGGATGGTTTATATAAACGGCAGTGAACATATCCCGAAAGGACGGCCATTGGTCATAACATGCATTAAAAACTTCAGTATCACAAGCAGGTACTCTTAGATACATGCCTTCATATAGGTCTTCTTGTTGTGTTGTAACTACTCTGGGAGGGGGAGTAGTGGCTCTACTTGGCCTTACTAAACTTATTTGTTCAGTTATCATTCCCTTTGTTAACTCGTACTGATCACGGCAGTTATCCCACATGGCTGTTGTCGAAGCTTTTGTGTTTTCTAGGAGTTCTGCGTCGTCAGTATCTAGTACTGTATCGTACGCTGCCAGAAGGCGTGCTGATAGATTGTTAACACTTTCTACTTTCATATTCAAAAAAATCGTGTGCAATATCTTATAAAGCTATTGGCTAAATGAGTCTCAGACCCCCTCACAATAATACACTCCCACACACATTACATACACCACATCGTCATTCACTACCACATCTTAACTATACACCACATCATCATTACATTCCACATCACACGCACACAAATACAACATCACGATTTCAACACACCAAAAAAGGAACAAAAGGGACGGACGGACAAGGCACCAGCCTCTTTTGCATTACCGCTACGAACTCGCAAGCATCGCTTAGTTCCTTCGCTCAGTCAATCGCTTTTTTTCATTTTTTTCCGTTGCGCCTATTTAATTCTTTCCACAAGATAAGTGCCGCTTTAAAGTGCTTATATACTAACACAACAAAACAGTGCCGCTTTAAAGTGCTTGTATTCTAACTCATTAAAACATGGTCCTTCGAGCCGTACCGGACGACACTAGTGGTGATATTAATTAAAAAAAAGAAGAGGCAGTTTGTGACAAGAAAAACTAAAATAATGTATAAACGGTGAAAATATTTTTGTAAAAACAAGAACAAAAACGGTGGTGACTAAGTGAACAAAAAAAGGCTGTTTGTAACAAGAAATAACAAAATAAAATATAAACGATGAAACAAATTTTTTTTGTAAAAAAACAACGGTGGTGAGAAAGTGAAAACCAAACGCCGTTGGTGACAAAACCAAAAGGTACCTTTACAAAAAATATATAAAAATCCAATGTACCGGTAGTGCCAAAAACAAAAAAAACAAAGATATATATATACGTATGTACATAAAATATCCTACATTACGATAAATAAGGTGAAAAGGAAGCGGTGACAAAATCATCAAAGTGAAGTGAGAACAAATTCGTAAGAAAAAAAATAATAATAATACTCATGCATATAAAATCATCACCATACACATATCACCAGAATTAAAAGTGAACAAAAGTGCAAAAAGAAAAAGGAAAATAGAAAAGAAAAAAAATGGGAAAAATAACACACAAACACACATACATACATAGTGAAGTGACCTAAACAACAAAAAACAAGTATACAGTGAGGTGAAATCAGGGTGCGCAAATTTATATAATAAAAAATATATACATATGTATATAATTACAAACGGGTTAGAAAAATTAAAACAAATACATAAAACGGTCGCGATAAACAAAACAAAAAAATAAAAATAATAAAAAACAAGGAAAAACGTTAACTTCGGTTGCACCGAAGCTAAATACCCTTCACAGGTGCATTTCTGTTAGTAACTATGTGTTCAGTTTGTATGGCAGCTATATGCTATAGTTAACCGATCTGAACAATTTCTTCGGAGATTACATAGTTGCTTCAGAAAATAATGTATACCAAATTTCGTGAATATATATTGTCAAATGTGAAAGTTATGCATACAAGAACTTGATTCCGATCGTTCAGTTTGTATGGCAGCTATGTGCTATAGTTAACCGATCTGAACATTTTTCTGGAAATTACATTGTTGCTTCAGAAAATAATATATACAAAATTTCGTGAATGAAACGTTAACTTCGGTTGCACCGAAGCTAAATACCCTTCACAGGTGCATTTCTGTTAGTAACTATGTGTTCAGTTTGTATGGCAGCTATATGCTATAGTTAACCGATCTGAACAATTTCTTCGGAGATTACATTGTTGCTTCAGAAAATAATGTATACCAAATTTCGTGAATATATATTTTCAAATGTGAAAGTTATCCATACAAGAACTTGATTCCGATCGTTCAGTTTGTATGGCAGCTATATGCTATAGTTAACCGATCTGAACAATTTCTTCGGAGATTATATTGTTGCCTTAGAAAATTAGAAAATAATATATACCAAATTTTGTGAATATATCTTGTCAAATGTGTGTATGTTATAGTGGTCCGATATCGGCCATTCCGACAAATGAGCAGCTTCTTGTAGAGAAAATGACGTTTGCAAATTTTCAAAACGATATCTTAAAAACTGAGGGACTAGTTCGTATATATACAGACATACAGACGGACAGACAGACGGACATGGGTAATAGACTCAGCTCGACATACTGATCATTTATATATATACTTTATAGGGTCTCCGACGATTCCTTCTGGGTGTTACAAACTTCGTGACAAAACATAGCACATACACTTATACTCCCCACAGAAAACAAAAAACAAAGACCCTTGAAGCGCGCCAAAGTAAGTGTATCGTTTTCATTTTTATTATACTAGTAATAACCCCCGATAATCGGGGGACTCCGTTATTTAAAATGAAAAAAGTAAAAGAATTTTTTTTTATAAAAACTCAATTTATTCAAGTACTTCATGGAAAACTACATTCGTAGTGGTTTTATTTTGGTCGTAAGTCTTAACTTTGATTTCTTGAGAAGATCGTACTCGACTCAATGCGACATACAGCTGGCCATGCGTAAAACAATCCTCCTTGAGGAAAACACCAACTCTTGCTAGATTCTGCCCTTGAGATTTGTTTATTGTTATTGCGAATGCTACAATTATTGGAAATTGGCGACGCTTTAAAATAAAAGGAAGTGTTGATTCGCTGGGCTGTAAATTTGTACGGGGCAATAAAATTTGTTTCCCTTGTGATTCACCGGTTAAAATTTCGACCTCCAAACAATTACAATGTAGTGCTTTTATTATCAATTTACTACCATTGACCAACCCTTCATATGTATTAAGATTGCGGATTAACATCACAACTGTTCCAACCTTAAGCCTTAACTCATGAGGCGCTACTCCACTGAAATTAAGGGAGTTTAGAAATTCTGTAGGGAATCCGACATGCTCTTGAGGATCTTCAGAAACGACAGTATCCACGCTATAATATACCCTTTCTTCACCGGGCAACATATTTACTATTTCGCTATTTATTATCGTACAGTGATCATTTTTTGGACACAAAATTGCCCGATCCTTCAAATGGTTTTGACTAATAACACCAGACTGAGGCTGAAATACCCAATCCACTAAATTTTCATTTAGCAAAATTATCTCTTCTGGTATATTGATTTTCGACTCTGGAGAGAGCTCTCGACCTTCTCCAACACGCAAAGTCAATTTTACTATTGGTCCTTCGAGCCGTACCGGACGGCACTAGTGGCGACATAAATTTAAAAATACATAAAATAAAATATAACTAATCTCGGTGACGCGGCGACGCGCTAACAATCTAAATTAATTACAAAAAAAAAAAAACGGGAGTGAAAACTTTACAAAAAACGGTAGTGATAAAGTAAAAAAAAAACCAAAAAAAAATCCCGTTAGTGACAAAACTTGGACAAATAAAAAGCGGTAGTGACAAAAATTTGCACCGGGAGTGACAAAAAATTTTAAATAAAACCTAAGTAAAACCTGTGGTGAGTGGAAAAAAAAGGAAAAAAAAAAGAAAAACAAAAAAAGTGTCGAAAGTGCAGTGTGAAAACAACATATGTAAAAAGTTACAAAAAAAAATGTGAGGTGGAAAAAAACAAAAATTAAATAATATAAGTGTGCAAACGTGTGAAAATAAAAAAAAAAAACAAAAGTGAAGTATTGGGTGAAATAACGCACAAACAAGAAAAAACAAGACACAAAAAAAAAAAAACACAAAGCCACCAGAGAATCACCGCAGCAGCAAGCAGCACAAGGTTAGGAGAGAGAAGCACTACTCAAGCACAGGCACAAGCGAAGACACAGGCAAATACGCATAGACACATACACTCAAATTGTCCCAGTCGTTTCTTCTTTTCGCTACGTGGCGCCAATTGGATATTCCAGCGACGCCAGGTCCTTCTCCACTTGGTACTTCCAACGGAGTGGAGGCCTCCTCTTCCTCTGCTTCCCCCGGCGGCTACTGCGTCGAATACTTTCAGAGCTGGAGTGTTTTCGTCCATCCGGACAACATGACCTAGCCAGCGTAGCCGCTGTTTTTTAATTCGCTGAACTATGTCAATGTCGTCGTATATCTCGTACAGATCATCGTTCCACCGAATGCGATATTCGCCGTGGCCAAAACGCAAAGGACCATAAATTTTCGCAGAACTTATCTCTCGAAAACTCGCAAAGTCGACTCATCCGCAGTTGACATCGTCGAAGCCTATGCACCATATAGCAGGACGGAAATTATGAGTGACTTGTATAGTTTGGTTTTTGTTTGTCGAGAGAGGGCTTTGCTTCTCAATTGCCTACTCAGCCCAAAGTAACACCTGTTGACATGAGTGCCAAGTCGCGAGTGCGACGACTGTTTGTTTGATGACAGGAGATATTTCGTTTTGCCATCGTTCACTGCCAGACTCATTTCTTTTGCTTTCTTGTCCAGCCTGGAGAAAGCAGAACTAACGGCGCGGGTGTTGAGGCCGATGATATCAATATCATCGGCATACGCCAGCTGCTGTACACTCTTATAGAAGATGGTACCTTCTCTATTTAGTTCTGCAGCTCGAACTATTTTCTCCAGAAGCAGGTAGAAAAAGTGGCACGATAGGGAATCGCCTAGTCTGAAACCTCATTTGGTTTAGAACGGCTCGGAGAGGTCCTTCCCGATTCTGACGGAGCTTTTGGTGTTGCTCAACGTCAGCTTACACAGCCGTATTAGTTTTGTGGGAATACCAAATTCAGACATCGCGGCATAAAGGCAGCTCCTTTTCGTACTGTCGAAAGCAGCTTTGAAATCGACGAAGAGGTGGTGTGTGTCGATTCTCCTTTCACGGGTCTTTTCCAAGATTTGGCGCATGGTGAATATCTGGTCGGTTGTTGATTTTCTAGGTCTAAAGCCACACTGATAAGGTCCAATCAGTTTGTTGACGGTGGGCTTTAATCTTTCGCACAATACGCTCGATAGAACGTTATATGCGATGTTGAGGAGGCTAATCCCACGATAGTTGGCGCAGATTGTGGGGTCTCCTTTTTTATGGATTGGGCATAGCATACTTAAATTCCAATTTTGGGCATGCTTTCGTCCGACCATATTTTACAAAGAAGCTGATGCATGCTCCTTATCAGTTCTTCGCCGCCGTATTTGAATAGCTCGGCCGGCAATCCGTCGGCCCCTGTCGCTTTGTTGTTCTTCAGGCGGGTAATTGCTATTCGAACTTCTTCATGGTCGGGTAATGGAACGTCTGCTCCATCGTCATCGATTGGGGAATCGCGTTTGCCTTCTCCTGGTGTTGTGCGTTCAGTGCAATTCAGCAGGCTGGAGAGGTGTTCCTTCCATAATTTTAGTATTCTCTGGGCATCGGTGACTAGATCACCTTTGGGGGTTCTACAAGAGTATGCTCCGGTCTTGAAAGCTTCTGTAAGCCGCCGCATTTTTTCGTAGAATTTTCGAGCATTACCCCTGTCGGCCAGCTTATCAAGCTCTTCGCACTCACTCGCTTCGGCCTCTTTCTTCTTCTGCGTCTCGTTTCCTTCTTCAACTCTCGGTATCTATCCCATCCCGCACGTGTAGTGACAATCAAAACGTTGCGAGGTAGGCAGCCTGTTTTCTTTCCGCTGCGACACGGCACTCCTCGTCGTACCAGCTGTTCTTTTACACTTTCCGAAAACCAATGGTTTCGGTTGCAGCTGTACGTAAGGATTTTGAAATGCCGTCCCACAGTTCCCTTATACCGAGTTGTTGACGAGTGCTCTCAGAGAGCAGGAGTGCAAGCCGAGTAGAAAATCGATCGGCTGTCTGTTGTGATTGCAGCTTCTCGACGTCGAACCTTCCTTGTGTTTGATGGCGTGCGTTTTTTGCTGCACAGAGGCGGGTGCGAATCTTAGCTGCAACAAGATAGTGGTCCGAGTCGATGTTAGGACCTCGGAGCGTACGCACATCTAAAAGGCTGGAGACGTGTCTTCCATCTATCACAACATGATCGATCTGGTTGGTAGTTTTTCGATCCGGAAACACCCAGGTAGCTTGATGAATCTTTTTATGATAGAGACTAGTACAACAGATAACCATATTCGGAAACCATATACCGAAGTCGATCAGCCCCAACCCATTTGGGGATGTTTCGTCGTTGAGGCTGAATTTACCGACCGTAGTGTCAAAGATACCTTCTTTGCCCACCCTGGCGTTAAAGTCGCCAAGCACGATTTTGACATCGTGGTGGGGGCAGCCCTCATGAGTACGCTCTAAGCACTCATAAAAGGCATCTTTGGTCACATCGTCCTTCTCTTCCGTCGGGGCGTGGACGCAAATCAGCGACATGTTGAAGAACCTCGCTTTGATACGGATTGTGGCTATACGTTCATTCACCGGAGTGAATGATAGTACTCGGCGATGGAGTCTCTCTCCCACCACGAATCCCACACCAAACTTGCGCTCCTTTATATTGCCACTGTAGTAAATGTCACAAGGACGTACTCGTCGCTGTCCTTGTCCCGTCCATCGCATTTCTTAGACGGCAGTGATGTCAGCCTTTATTTTAACGAGGACATCAACCAGCTGGACAGCGGCACCTTCCCAATTAAGGGACCGGACACTCCAGGTGCATGCCCTCAACTCGTAGTCCTTATTTCGTTTGCCAAAGGGGGTCTCTCATCCGAGGCTGATTGCTAATTTTCATTGGAGTGTTTTTTTTAAGTGGCGGGTTCCAAACCCAGCGCACAACCCTATGTAGCAGATGTTTCGGCTTCTAACTTTAGCTCGCCTTCAAACGGATGCTCTTAGGCTACCCAGAGGATACTTGGTCAAAGACCGGAAGTCGTGAGCTGCTTGAGTCATATGTAAAATAATCGTTTCTGGCCACTCTCGTGAATGGCGGCCAGAGAACTTTCCTCACTTACGTGAACTTCGACACATGACTCCATCCTCCTAACATAACATAAGATAAAAGCTAGTCATCCAAATATATTAAAAAATATACCAAAAGACCATTTGTTGGATACTAATTTCCTTATGTTTGAAAAAAGTACAACAAAAACATTACGCATCCAATGGAATGCGATATCTTACCAGTTTTCATACACGACTGAGTCCATATCCGCATTATCCGCCATAACGAAGAGAGAGATTTTATCCTCGGTGGAAAAACTTTTCGACCCCGTAGGATGGCTTTCGCCAATATTGACACAAGCGAAAACTCTTATTCAAGAATTATGGCTAGAGGGACCGACTGGGGCAAACAAGTGAAACCTCTTCGCTTAGAAAAATAGTACCAGTTCGCAATAATCTGGCCGACATTTCGCAGATACAAATTCCACGGTGGGTAAACTATTCCCCCGAATACAAAGTGGAACTTCACGGCTTCTGCGGCGCCTCTGAAAAAGCATATTGTGCCACTATAAATGTGCGCACACAAAGCGATATTGCAACTACAAGCCACCTACTAGTGGCAAAAGCAAAAGTTGCGCCTCTAAAATCCACAAGTCTACCACGACTTGAACTATGTGGCGCTCTGCTACTAGCAAAGCTAGTCTCCGTGGGGCAGACCCACTTAAACATGGCAAAATATAAATTATACCTCTGGTCCGATTCCGAAATAGTTCTAGCCTGGTTTGGAAAACCACCACATGCGTGGAAAACATATATTTCCAACAGAACGTCTCAATACTTGACCTAGTAGGATCAGCCACTTGGCGACACGTAGCCAGTGCTGACTATCCTGACGATCTAGGTACAAGAGGGTGCAAACCCTCCGTCTCGTCATCCCTTCCACTGGTGTAATGGGTCGCGACGGTTAACAGAATCTCCCGATTCTTGGCTACAATCGCCCATGCGCAATAAGCGTGCCACAGAAAATCGACCCTTCATTATACAACACTGGGTGACACTGACATCTTTGAACGATTTTCATCGTTCCCCCTAGCTCTCTGGGTAGAGTGCGATACATTAACGCACCAAGACTTACAATCAACCACTTATCGCATCAACCCAAACGCTCTACTTCAGCTACGACATATCATTACTAAGAGAATCGAACGACGAAAAAGCTCACTCTTAGCTCTAAACCCATTTCTAGACACGAAGGGTGTGCTTCGTGAATGGTCGGTTTGCTAATTCAAGGCTAACATATAATGAACGTCACCCTATAATTATACCGGAGAGGTGTCCATTTGCCACTTTATTTATCAGATATAATATATCCATATAACAACGCTCCACGTCGAACATTGCCTCATGCAACATATGATCCGCCAAGAGTTGTACATACACCGATTTAAACCCCAAATAAAGAAGTGCATTTTCATGTACAAGATTTGCACTACGCATAAGCAGAAAATACGATCGCAGATTATGGCACCTCTTTCACCTGAACGCTGTAATTTGGCTCCGCCTTTTACCACTACAGGTGTCGATTTTGCTGGGCCTTTTCACAAAAATGCGTCCATGCTAAAGACTCCTACCCTCATGAAAGGCAATGTGGCTGTTTTTGTCTATTTCACTACAAAATGAGTACACCTTGAGCTACATATGTACGAATCTGACAACGTTGGCTTTTCTCGCAGCATTCAACTCTAAAAAGAAAAACGTATCGATGGAAAAACAACAGAAAATGTTCCTAAGCTTGAAGATTGTGTCTTAATCAATGACGATTTTCTCTCCCTTACCGAATGGCGACTTGGTCGCATATGAAAGCTCTACTACGGCTACGACGGTCATATTCACGTAGTCGATCTCCGTAAACAATCGGTAACGCTAACCAGACCGCTCGTTAAATTATGCTTTTGCCAACCGCAGAGAAAATCAAAACGTAACAAAAAATAAATAATAATAAAATTATCCACTAGCAATACATACCAACAAAAAACAAAACCAAAAAAAGTCGATCAACATGACGACTCTTTCGGGACACATTAGGTGGCACCAACGCGGATCAGCGTGTTTTTTTAAATCTTGTACACTACCGCCTTTTTACTTACATACCATCAATAAATATACACACGTATATACCTATAAAGAAATTCGTTTTTTTTTTCATTTTAATAAGTTTATTGTGGTGACCGAGAAGATGAGTGCGTGAAAAAACAAAGTCAGAATTCAGTATAGCACACAATATTAAAACCTCAAATATATGTTACTTTTCGATCCCGCAGGATGGCTTTCGCCAAAATTGATACCAAAATCCTGCTTAAAAAATCTCGAGCTATGTGGTGCGCTAATAAACGCCAAATTAGTGCATACGCACTAGACATAAAATATAACAAAATTATTTCAAAAAGGCAAAAACGACACTTTTTATAAATTTTCAAAAATAGATAAAAACTCAAAAGGAAGTAAAAACTCCCAATACGATACAGTAACACACCTACACTCACAAAAAGCAAAGGTCGCTCTTATCGCATCTATCTTAGCGCTCCTCATATGGGTGGGCTATGGGAATCAGCTATACAAAGTATCAAATTAATTATGAAGAATTCTCTACTCTACGAATCGAAGCCGTTCTCCATTCACGGTCACTCTCTAGCAAGATCTCTTTAATTTCATAGTCCGAACTCCAGGGCTAATAAAATGAATAAAATCAAACAACGCCTACACTTGTTTGCTAAAAAAATGACTCGTCAAAACAGCAAAATCAAATAAACACGCAAAATAATGTTGCTTATCTTAGGCATCTACACGTATGTATATTAAAATGCATATCAAATACTCCATCATTAAATATTCGACAGTCGCCATTCTACTCCACTAGCAGTAAGACGAATTACATGTCTCAGATTATACATATAAAACTAGCCAAAATATTCTCCTAGGGGCCCAGGATGTTGAGTTAAGCATCCATCCACTCTACCCGGGAAAAACTAGCGCACCCTAGCAATACACCATAGCCATTCTTCGACAAAAGTTAAGTGCTGCTGTAATACTTTGATGCTCTGTTGGGGCATTTGTTACGGCTTACTAGAGCTATGTCATCCAAAAAAGTGCATGTCAATACGTTATAGCCCTGACAGACGACAGCGCTAATATGCATTAGCGGGCTTAATTTCCATTTACTTGCGCATTTGACCTTTCTTAACGCAAGTTTGTAATGCACAAGAATTCCGTGCGTTTAGCTGAATTTACCAAATTTGAGTAGGCAACACTGCCCAAAAATGGCTAGTTTCTGCTATTGTTTGACAGATGTCGCTTGAAATCTGCCGCCTTGTTTGTGTTTAGAGCTTCAGAGGTAAACAGTTTTTGTATTGCTAATTAAATTATGTGCAAGTATATTAACAAAAAACAAATTTTAATATTTTTAGATGGCAGAAAATAAACAACGCACAATTTGCTATCCGTTTTTACAATATGTATTATTAACTTTTTCGCACACTTTTATTTCACTTTTTTTTTAATAAATAAACAAATTTCACTATCAGCTGTCTAAATGCACAAGTCTGCCGTCTGTCATCATAAAATTTCAATGCGCATTAGCGTTGCTTAAGGCGCATTAATTTTGCTCGTCTGTCAGGGCTATTAATAGTTGTTGGAATATCTACTGTATATATTATGTGCAGAGTTGGAACAAGTACGCTACCGTGAGACACACCAGCCCTTATTGCTAGTTCTTCTAATATGAAGTGTACTACTTTAACTGCAAATTTCTTGTTTCGTTAATATGACTCCAAAATTTTGTAAAGTAAAACAGTTTTGATAAAAGGCCTTACTGCCAGACCTTATCAAACGCCTGAGCTATATCTAGAAAAATAGCTGAACAGTACACTCTGTGCTCGAATGCTTTCCTAATTTCGTTGCTAATTTTATTTTCTCCATGTTTAGCCCATAAACCGAATTGCTGCGTTGGTATTATATTTATCATCTTTGATAGTGACACTTTTTCAAATTTTTTAGAAATACAGGGTAAGAGACTTATTGGCCAGTAGGAAGACGTCTGTGTTAAGTCCTTCCGTGGTTAATCTAAAATGATGTTCTGCGACTTTTTACACGAACTTGAATAGTATCCGAAACCAAGAATTGCATTAAAGAGCACGCTTGAGCACTGTTATAGCAATATTTGGTAACTCAATTAGCATTTTTGGATTAATATTATCGTGTCCTAATACGTTTTTTCAATTTAGCTCTTTTATGATTTTAGGTACTAAAATCCTAATAGACATAAATGACTCGTTAGCGGTATTTGGCAAAGTTGACAACTTAAAGTTGTTCTTTAAGCAATTAGGTTGAAATACGTTTTCTAGGTGACTTGCAAAGCAATTTGCCTTTTCCTCATCACTACATGCCCAATTACCATTCAACTGTTTTAAAGGCATGTTGTTTACTGGTGGCTTAAAAGACTTTTGGGCAAAAGGGAGTTTTGCTTGCTAGAATTTGGACACAGTTTCTTTATATAATTTTCAGTGTTGTGTTCTTCCTCGAGTTTAAGCGCTTTTTTAACTTACGTATAGCAGATTTCAGTTGAAGCAGAGTTGAAGGAAAGTGACTTTATGTCATTCATGGCTATCTCACCTTTGCTCATTTACAAGCTTTTCTATTTCATTATTAGTGCTCTTTCTAAAACCAACTGGTTTATTGTTTTTTTTTTGTTTTGTGTTGCCACTACAGCTGTATTAGTTATTACATCATTAAATTCTCTTATACTTTCATCAATGTCTCTTCCTGTATTTATTTTGCAATTTGTGTGGAAAATAAAATAAGAAGAAATATTCATTTTTCTACAAATGTATTTCTTGAAAAAAAAAAGATTACATATTTTCGAACTATAATAATTGTAGCAAACATTTTACATACCAATTCTTCTTCTTCTTAATTGGCGTCGACACCGCTTACGTGATTATGGCTGAGTTAACAACAGCGCGCCAGTCGTTTCTTCTTTTCGCTACGTGGCGCCAATTGGATATCCCAAGCGAAGCCAGGTCCTTCTCCACTTGCGTCCTGCGTCGAATACTTTCAGAGCTGGAGTGTTTTCATCCATCCGGACAACATGACTTAGCCAGCGTAGCCGCGGTCTTTTAATTCGCTGAACTATGTCGATGTCGTTGTATATCTCGTACAGCTCATCATTCCAGTGAATGCGGTATTCGCCGTGCTTAACGCGCAAAGGACCATAAATCTTTCGCAGAACTTTTCTCTCGAAAACTCGCAACGTCGACTCATCCGTTGTTGACATCGTCCAAGACTCTGCACCATATAGCAGGACAGGAATTATGAGTGACTTATAGAGTTTGGTTTTTGTTTGTCGAAAGAGGACTTTCAATTGCCTACTCAGTCCGAAGTAACACCTGTTGGCAAGAGTTATTCTGCGTTGGATTTCTAGGCTGACATTGTTGGTGGTGTTTACGCTGGTTCCAAGATAGACGAAATTATCTACGACTTCAAAGTTATGACTGTCAACAGTGACGTGAGTGCCAAGTCGCGAGGGCGACGACTGTTGTTTGATGACAGGAGATATTTCGTCTTGCTATCGTTCACCGCCAGACCC